>NW_028270148.1:759166-923333 GCF_037043375.1 Chiloscyllium plagiosum
GCCCAAAACGTCGATTGTCCTGCTCCTCGGATGCTGCCTGACCTGCTGTGTTTTTCCAGCACCACATTTTTCAAGTCTGGTCTCCAGCATCTGCAGTCCTCTCTTTCTCCTAGGAACCCTATCAAATGCCTTGCTGAAGTCCATATACACCACATCCACTGCTCGACCTTTAACCTGCCTTGTCACCTCCTCAAAGAACTCAATAAGATTTGTGAGGCATGACCTGCCCCTCACAAAGCCATGCTGACTGCCTTTAATCACGCTATGCTTTTCCAAATAGTCATAAATCCTATCCCTCAGAATTCTTTCCAAAACTTTGCTGACCACAGAAGTAAGACTGACTGGTCTGTAATTGCCAGGGATTTCCCTATTCCCCTTCCTGAAAAGAGGAACAACATTCACCTCCCTCCCATCCTCCGGTACGACTCCCGTGGAGAGTGAGGAGGCAAAGATCTTCACCAGCAGCTTAGCGACCTCCTTTCTTGCTTCCCGGAGCAGCATGGGATAAATCAGGTCTGGCCCTGGGGACTTATCAATCTTAATGTTTGCCAAACTTTCAAGCACATAAACTTCATCAATCTCGATCTGTTCAAGCCTGTTTCTCAGCTCCTCAAAGTTCTCATTCACAACAAGGTCCAAGTGAAAACCGAAGCAAAAAGCTCATTTAGGGCGACCCTATCTGCTCAGACTCCACACACAAGTTCCCTATGCTATCTCTGACTAGTCCTACCTTCTCCCTGATCATTCTCTTATTCCTCACATATGAGTAAAATGCATTTGGGTTCACCCTAAACCTTCCTGCCAAGCCTTTCTCCTGCCCCCTCTGGCTCCTTAGTTCATTTCTGAGCTCCTTTCTAGTAAGCCTGTAATCCTCTAAAGCTGTGCTAGATCCTTCCTTCCTCCACCTTACGTAAGCTGCCTTCTTCCTTTTGACGAGAAGCTCCTCTGTTCTCGTCATCCAAGGTTCTTTAATCTTACCCCTTCTCACCTGTCTCAGAGAAACAAATTTATGCATCACTCACAACAACGCTCCTTAAACAGTCTCCACATGTCTGTTGTGCCCTTTCTGTGGAACAATTGCTCCCAATCTGTACTTCCCAACTCCTGTCTAATAGCGTAATATTTTCCTTTACCCCAATTAAATATCTTCCCTCGGTAACTGCTCCTTTCCCTCTCCAAGGCTATGGTAAATGTGAGGCAGTTGTGATCACTGTCACCAAAGTGTTCTCCCACCGCGAGATCTGACACTTGTCCTGGCTCATTGCCGAGCACCAAATCCAAAATGGCCTCTCCCCTCGTCGGCCTGTCTACATACTGAGTAAGGAAACCTCCTGAACACACCTGACAAAAACGGGTCCATCCAAACCATCTGCACTAACGATGTTCCAGTCGATATTGGGAAAGTTGAAATCACCCATAACAACAACCCTGCTACATCTGCATTTTTCCAAAATCTGCTGGTCTATGAGTTCTTCAATCTCCCTACTGCTATTGGTCTGTAGAAAACCCCCAATGAGGTGGCTGTTCCTTTACTGTTCCTAACTTCCACCCATACTGACTCAATAGACAAACCTTCCTCAACAACCTTTGTTTCTGTAGCTGTGATGCACTCTCTGATTAGCAATGCTACACCCCCTCCTCTTTTTCCACCCTCCCTGTTCTTTTTAAATGTTCTAAACTCTGGAACATCTAGCGACCATTCCTGCCCCTGTGAAACCCACATCTCCATTATGGCCATAAAATCCTAATCCCAAAATGTCGAACTGTGCCCAGTGGTGTTCCACAGGGATCCATGCTGGGACCACTGTTGTTTGTGATATACAGAAATGATTTAGAGGAAGGTGTAGTTCGCCTCTTTAGCAAGTTTGCAGATGACACTCAGATTGGTGAAGTAGCAGATAGTGAAGGAGACTGTCAGAGAATACAGCAGAATATAGACAGATTGGAGAGTTGGGCGGAGAAATGGAAGATGGAGTTCAATCCAGGCAAATGCGAGGAGATGCATTTTGAAAGATCCAATTCAAGAATGAACCATACAGTAAATGGAAAAATCCTGGGGAAAACTAATGTACAGAGAGATCTCGGTGTTCAGATCCATTATACCCTGAAGGTGGTCAAGAAGGCATACGGCATGCTGTCCTTCATCGGACAGAGTATTGAGTACAAGAGTTGGCAGGTCATGTTACAGTTGTAGAAGACTTTGGTTAGGCCACATTTGGAATATTGTGTACAGTTGTGCTTGCCACGTTACCAAAAGGATGTGGATGCTCTGGAGAGGGTACAGAGGAGGTTCATCAGGATGTTGCCTGGTATGGAGGATGCTAGCTATGAAGAGAGGTTGAGTAGATTAGGATTAATTTCATTAGAAAGACGGAGGTTTGGGGGACCTGATTGAGGTCTACAAAATCATGAGAGATATAGACAGGATGGATAGCAAGAAGCTTTTTCCCCAGAGTGGGGGCCTCAGTTACTAGGAATCACAAGCTCAAAGTGAGAGGGGAGAAGTTTAAGGGAGATATGCTTGGAAGAGGGTGATGGGGGCCTGGAAAGTATTGCCAGTGGAGGTGGTAGATGTGGGCATGATAGCGTCATTTAAGATGTATCTAGACAGATACATGAATGGGCAGGGAGCAGAGGGATACAGACCCTTAGAAAATAGGAGACACGTTTAGATAGAGGGTATGGATTGGTGCAGGCTTGGAGGGCCGAAGGGCCTGTTCCTGTGCTGCAATGTTCTCTGTTTACTCCGGATATGACATCTTTCTTAAGATCACCCTGCATTTTCTATACTCCAAAAGAACCTTTGTCAATTTGCTCTCTTTCTCCTGTAAAAAGCCTCTGTTTTCTTTCTGATCCAGTCCTGAACATTCCTAGATCTCTAGGAATCTCTAGGCCTATTTCTTCTACATGTTACCCTAAAGATAACATGCTGAGCTCAGATTCTCCTCATTCCCTTTTTGACGGTCACCCCACTGTTCCATTCTGTTGCAGATTTACTAGAGATCACTGTTCCAAGTCTACTTTGGCTGGATTCTGCCTTGTTTTAATAAAATCTGTCTTCCCCCATTCCAAAACCCCTTTTTTCAGACCATCTTTTCCGTCACAAGACTTAAATGATACGAGTGTACAGACCCAGGGTCAGAAGTGGGAGTGACAGACCCTGGGTTTAGTGCTGTCAATGATGGACCCCAGGGTCAGAGTTGAGAGTGGGAAATTCTTGGAGATTTCTGTCTGGTATCTTTCTCCCACTTTCCACCCACCCATTTCCTAATTCTGCCTTCTCTCTTTACCCCATCCTCTGCATCCCCCTATCCTGACATTTCCTCACCTCCCAATCTTCCTTTCTGCATCTTATGCTACTTCCTCTCCAAGTCATCTCACTCTAGAACAAAGAACAAAGAAAATTTACAGCCCAGGAACAGGCCCTTCGGCCCTCCAAGCCTGATCCGATCCAAATCTACTGTCTAAACCTGTCGGTAAATTCCTAAGCATCTGTATCCCCCTGCTCCCCACCTACTCAGGCATCTGTCCGATGCATCTTAAATGAATCTACCGTGCCTATCTCTACTACCTCTGTTGGCAACGCATTCCAGACACCTACCACCCTCTGTGTGAAGTACTTGCCACGTGTATCCCCCTTAAACTTTCCACCTCTCACCTTGAAAGCATGACCTCTCGTTATTGAATCCTTCACCCTGGGAAAAAGCTTGTCTCTGTCCACCCTGTCTGTACCCTTCATGACTTTGTAAACCGCAATCAGGTCCCTCCTCAATCTCCTTTTTTCTAATGAAAATAAACCTAACCTACTCAACCTCTCTTCATAGCTAGCACCTTCCATACCAAGCAACATCCTCGTAAACCTTCTCTGCACCCTCTCCAAAGCGTCCACATCCTTTCGGTAATGTGGCGACCAGAACTGTACACAGTATTCTAAATGCGGCCGAATCAATGTCTTGTACAATTTTAACATGACTTGCCAGCTCTTATACTCAATACCCCGTCCAATGAAGGCAAGCATACTATATGCCTTCTTGACCACTCTATCCACCTGTGCAGCAACCTTCAGGGTACAATGGACCTGAACTCACAGATCTCTCTGCTCATCAACTTTTCCCAAGGCTCTTCCATTCATTGTACAATTCGCTCTAGAATTAGACTTGCCTAAATGCATCACCTCACATTTGTCTGGATTGAAAGCTGTCTGCCACTTTTCCGCCCAACTCTCCAGTCTATCTATATCCTCCTGTATTCTCTGACAGTCCCTTATGCTTTCTGCTACTCCACCAATCTTCATGTCATCTGCAAACTTGCTGATCATACCAACAGTGCCCTCTTCCAGATCATTTATGTATATTACAAACAACAGTGGCCCCAGCACTGATCCCTGTGGAACATCACTGGTCACCTTTCTCCATTTCGAGAAACTCCCTTCAACTGCTACTCTCTGTCTCCTGTTGCTCAACCAGTTCTTTATCCACCGAACTAGAACACCCTGCACACCATGTGACTTCACTTTCTCCATTAGTCTACCATGGGGAACCTTATCAAACGCCTTACTAAAGTCCATGTTTATGACCTCAACAACCCTTCCTTCATCTAACAACTTGGTCACTTCCTTGAAGAACTCTATTAACTTGGTAAGGCATGATCTCCCCCACACAAAACCATGTTGCCTATCACTGATAAGCCCATTCTTTTCTAAATATAAATAGATCCCATCCCTCAGTACTCTCTCCAGCAACCTTCCCACCACCGACGTTACTGATCTGTAGTTATCCGGAATATCCGTACTACCCTTCTTGTACAGGGGGACAACATAAGCAACCTTCCACCTCACCTGTATTTAAGGATGCCACAAAGATATCTGTCAGGGCCCCAGCTATTTCCTCTCTTGACTCCCTCAGCAACCTGGGGTAGATCCCATCCAGTCCTGGGGATTTGTCCACCTTAACAATCTCTAGCATACCCAACACATTTTCCCTACTTATGCCAACGTGAACCAGACTAATCAAACTTCTCTCACTAATCTCAATCTCTAATCTCTACCTCTCCTTGCCCCCCCCCCCCCCCCCCCCGTCACTTTGTGGCGAAGTGTCATTTTGATCCAACATTGTGAGGATTTTCTCTCAAGGAGGCCGAGTGAAATCCTTCATGACCAACACCACAAAGTTGCTTCATTAACAGCCTGCCCTGCCCTATTGCCCCTCATTTTATGTAAGCCCAATTCTACCACTGCTGTAGTTGGAAATACTCGCCACTCCGGAGATATCCTGAGAAAGTTCCATCATCCCTGGCACTGCACCATCTCTAAAAGGCTGTGGAGCACCTGGAACTCAGAGTTGCCCCAAACCTAGCAGAAAAGGGGAAGTTGATGCCTCACTGTGGGGTGAATGAGTGGCTGGTAATGGAGGCACTGCTAGCCCGGATTCTGGTTTCCACCCAGTCAGTGCACTCTCAGCCTTTGCAGGAAATGCAGTACTGTAGGAAGGTCAATGACCTTCTCCACCCCAACAATTTAAGTGCCACCATCTTGTCTCCAATACTGCAAGGCATTTAATAAGGTGCCTCATAAAACATTGGAACACTAGATCACACAGGATTAGTGGCAATATATTAACCTGGATAGAGGATTGGTTAATCAACAGAAAGCAAGGTCAGAAGTCACACGACACCATGTTATAGTCCACCAGATTTATTTGAAATCACAAACTTTCGAAGTGCAGTCCCTGCATTAGGTGAAGTGAGAAAGCAGAAAGCAGACAGGATAAATGGGTCTTTGTCTGGTTGCTAAGGTTTAATTAGTGGTGTGCCACAGGGCTCAATCCTTGAGCTCCAGCAGTTTACAATTGAGATTAACATCTTGGACACAGAGACAGAAGGCACTCTTGCTAAATTTGCAGATGACACTAAAGAAGGTAGAAACATAGGTTGAAAAGAAGAAATTCTGTAAATCTATTATAGACAGTAGGGTGAGGGTTCTTTCATGTGTTACTGAGATCTGTCTCTTGATTAACTTTTTAAATGTACAAAGCAAAGGTATTACGTTATCCTAGAGCAGTGTCTTTAGAGAAGTAAGACTGTGCTACTTTCTGGGTCTGTAGATTAAGGTGCAGAAATGGCCTTCAGTAGAATGACGTGCTCTTTCTGTCAGATGTGAGACATTAAGGAGAATTTCAATGTTCCTGATGATTATGTCTGCAGTAAGTGTGTTTGGTTGCGAATCCTATCATATTGCACGGATTGATTGGAGTGGCAGTTAGAGACAGTAATGAATTTACCGGAACTAGGGTGTGTGATGGATGGCAGTTATAGGAAGGGAGAAAAGACACAGATACAGTTAGATAGATGGGTTAACTCCAGGGAGGGTATGAGAGGTAGACAGGTAATGCAGGAGTCTCCTGTGGCTATCCCCATTTCTAACAAGTATGCTGTTTTGGAAACGTAGGGAGTGATGGAGTCTCAGGGGAATATAGCACGAACTGCCAAGTTTCTGGTAATGAGAGTGGCTGTAATGTAACAAGGAGTCCGTCAGGTTCCAAGTGATCGATTATGATAGGAGACTCTCCAGTCAGAGGCACAGACGGATGTTTCTGTAGCCGACAGTGAGAAATCAGATTGGTGTGTTGCCTCCCTGGTGTCAGGATCAAGGATTTCTCTGAGAAGGTGCAGAATATTATCAAAGGAGTGTGGAATCTACAGGGGGTCATTGGGCACATTAGTCCAACAACAAAAGAAGAGATGGGGATGAGGTTCTGAAGCATGAATATAGGAAATTAAGCAGGAGGTTAAAATGTAGGTTCTCAAGGATAGTAAAATCTGGATTACTCCACGATGCTATGGGCGAGTGAGAGTAGGAATAGGAGGATAGAGCAGATGAGTGCATGACCGAGGAGCTGGTGCAAGGGGCAAGAATTTGCATTTTTGGATCATTGGAAATTCTTCTGGGGTAGAAGTGGCCTACACAAGAAGGATGGGTTGCATATGAATTAGAAAGGGACTATTACTCTGGCATGGAGATTTGTTAGTGCTCCTGGAGAGGCTTTAAACTAGTAAGGGGGAGAGGTTGCCAAGAGATTGTGAGAAAATAGATCAGTCTGAGGCTGCTACAGTTCAGAAGAGGTGCAAGACAATTAGTCAATGGAGTCAAGAGCAAAGGAGAGAATGAAGTGAAACTGGTAAATTAGGCTGCATTTATTTCCATGAAAGATGCCTGAGAGGCAAGGCATCTGAACTCGGGGCATGGTGTGAACATGGGACTGGGATATCACAGCAATTACAGAGTCATGGCTCAGGGATGCATAGGACTGGCAGCTTAATGTTCCAGAGAAGGAGGGATTGGCGCTTTTGATTAAAGATAACATTACAGCTGTACTTTGGGAAGATATTCCTGGGAGTACATCCAGCGAAGTTATTCAGGTGGAACTGAGAAATAAAAAAAGGGATGATCACCTGATTGGGATTGGATTA
The DNA here is from genome assembly GCF_037043375.1 of Chiloscyllium plagiosum. Classification (NCBI taxonomy): domain Eukaryota; kingdom Metazoa; phylum Chordata; class Chondrichthyes; order Orectolobiformes; family Hemiscylliidae; genus Chiloscyllium; species Chiloscyllium plagiosum. The sequence continues at coordinate 766,634 of NW_028270148.1, forward strand.
TAAACCCCTCTCCCCGCCATACCCAGCGGGAAATTGAGAAGCTCCACCAGCTCCTCCACATCTTGGGAAATAAGGCAAGGCAGATGACTGAGGGTCACTGGGGGAGCACTTTCAGGCCAGCGACCATAATTTCATTAGTTTTAAAGTAGTTATGGAAAGGATAAACCTGATCTAAACGCTGAAGCTCCACATTGGAGTAAAGACAATTTTGACAGTATTCGGGCAAGAACGTTCAAAAGTCGATTGAGAAAAGTTACTGTCAGGTAAAGGGCAGTTGGAAAGTGGTAGGTCTTGATAAATGAGGCAGTATGTTCCTGTTAGTGTGAAGAACACAGCCAGTAGGTTTAGGGAATGCTGGCTGATGAGAGAAAGGGAGGCTTTGGTGAAGAAAAACAAGGAGACAAATGGCAAGTTACAGACAACAGAGATCGAGTGAAAATCAGCCCACCACGTGCAACCTTATCAAAGGCCTTACTGAAATCCATACCATACCACATCTACCACCCTGCTCTCGTCAACCTTCCTGGTCACTTCGTCAAAGATGACATTGAAAATGGTGGTGTAGAGGACAGCAAAGAAGGTAATCACAGAGTACAACAGGATTCTGATTCAACAGGCCAAGGAATGGCAGATGGGGTTTAACTTCAAGGGAGACGTTGCATTTTGACAAGGCAAATCAGGGCAGGACTTATACATTTAACATCACGATCCTGGGGAGCTAGAATGTTGCCTGGATTGGAGGGTCTGAGCTTTATGGAGAGACTGAATAGACTGGGACATATTCCCTGGATTGTCAGAAGTTGAGGGGTGACCTTACAGATGTTTATAAAATCATGAGGGGCATGGATAAGGTGAAATAGTCAAGATCTTTTTCCCGAGAGTGGGGGAGTCCAAAACCAAACGGCATAGGTTTAAGGTGAGACAGGAAAGATTTAAAGGAACCTGAGGGGTATAATTTTCATACAGAGGGTGGTGAGTGTATGGAATGAGCTGCCAGAGGAAGTAGTGAAGGTGGGTACAATTACAGCATTTAAAAGGCATCTAGATGGGTATGTGAATAGGGAGCATTTAGAGGGATATGGCTGAATGGTGCCAAATGAGACTAGGTCAGTTTAGGATATCTGACCGGTTTGGGAAAGTTGCACTGAAAGGTCTGTTTTCTGTGCTCTATGCTTCTATGACTCTATGGCAAGGCAAGGCAGGGAAGGGTAGGGAAGGGTTGGGTAGGGTAGAGCAGAAACAAAAACAAAATTCAGCAGGTCTGGCAACCTCTGTGGAGAGAAATAAGAGTTAACATTTCAGGTCTACTGCTCCTTCCTTAGAACTGATGGTAGCTAGGAAAGATTTTTTTATGCAGAAGCTACAGTGAGCGGAGTAAGGAGAAAATGATAGAGAAAATGATAGAGCCCAAAAAGATTTCAGGTAGACAAGGCAGTAAAAAAGGCCTATGGTATGCCTGCCTTCATTAGAAGGGGCATTGAGTATAAGGATTGGCACGTTATGCTGCAGCTTTACAGAACTTTAGTTGGACCACACTTGGAACATCGTGTACAGTTCTGGTCACCACACTCCCAGAAACATGTGGATGCTTTGGAGAGGGTACAGAAAAGGTTTACCGGGATGCCATCTAGTACGGGGGAGTTTAGTTTTGAAGAAAGGTTGGATAGACTGGGTTTGTTTTCACTGGAACACAGGAGGTTGAGGGGTGACCTGATAGAAGTTTGTACAATTGTGAATGGTGTGGATAGAGTGGGAAGTATGAGGCTTTTTCCCAGGATGGAGGGGTCAGTTACCGGGACACACAGGTTCTAGGTGCTGGGGGGATGTTTAAAAGAGATGTGTGAGGCAGGTTTTTCACACAAAGGGTGGAGAGTGCCTGGAACACGCTGCCAGAGGAGGTGGTGGGAGCAGACACAGGAGCAGCATTCAAGAAGCACCTGGACAGACACACGAATAGGAAGGGAACAGAGGGATACGGATCCTGGAAGGGAAGGCAGTTTTAGGACAGGAGGGCAAAATGTGACAGCACACGCTTGGAGGGCAGAAGGGCCTGTTCCTGTTCTGTATTGATCTCTGTTCTTCTTTGTTCCATTAGTGGCTAATAATAGCAGACAAAAGCCTGGTGTAAGGGAATGGGGGAAAGCATGGGGAAAGTGGTGAAAACTTCAAGTTATTGAACTCAGACTTAGAACAGACAGCCTCCCGAAAGCTGTCGAGTTCCCAAGCAGGAGATGAGGTGCTGTTCTCCCAGCTTGCACTGAGCTTCACTGGAGCTAACCTGGGACAGGGGTGTTGGCCGGGGAACAGGGTGGGGTGTGAAAGTGGAAGGCAACTGGAAGCTCAGGGTCTCAGAGCAGAGAGAGCATGGGGCAGAGTATGGCAGAGATGCTGTGTGCATCAATGTAGACACAAAGTAAGTGAGCTCTCAGAGAACAGCTCTGAGATGTGGCCTGGTCCAATCCATGAACTGATTCCTGTCCCTGTGACAGTGTCACTACAGCAGCTGTTCATTGAGAGGAGGTAGGACAGCATTTACAGAACCATAAGTTTTTGTTGCAAACGTTTCGTCCCCTGTCTCGGTGACATCCTCAGTGCTTGGGAGCCTCCTGTGAAGCGCTTCTCTGGCTCGGGCTTTGTCAACCTGCTGAACAGACATAACAGACAACAGGACGTTGAACCCATCAACAAAGACGGCATACTTAAACTACTGGACTTGTGCCTCACAACACACTTCACATTCAACAACCAGATATACGAACAAATCAACGGAACACCCATGGGCTCACCCATCTCGGGACTCATAGCAGAAGCAGTAATGCAAAGGTTAGAACAAACAGTCTTACCGCAAATTCAACCCAAACTCTGGGTCAGATACGTTGATGACACCTTTGTAATCATTAAAAACACGGAAATAGAGAAAACACATCGGATCATCAACGCCACACTCACAGGAATCCAATTCACGAGAGAGGAAGAAAAGGACAACCAACTCCCATTCCTAGACGTGAGGGTACAGAGAACACCAAACAGAGAATTCACCACAAAGGTACACAGGAAAGCCACACACACAGACCAAGTCCTGAACTATGAAAGCAACCACCCCAATACACACAAACGAAGTTGCATCAAGACACTGTTCAAAAGGGCCACAACACACTGCAGCACACCAGAACTGCAAAAAGAGGAAGAGGAACACCTATACAAGGTATTCGCCAAAAACGGATATCCTCGCAATTTCATCAACAGATGCCTAAGGGAAAGACAACGGAACAAGGACATGCCGCAACCCAAAGGACTAGCCACACTACCATACATCAAGAGCATCTCTGAAATGACAGCCAGTCTACTGCAACCACTAGGACTTATAACAGCACACAAACCAACAGCCACGCTCAGACAACAACTCACCAGGACGAAGGACCCGATACCCAGCATGAGCAAAACTAATGTAGTGTACAAAATCCCATGCAAGGACTGCACAAAACACTACATAGGACAAACAGGAAGACAGCTAACGATCCGCATCCACGAACATCAACTAGCCACGAAACGACACGACCAGCTATCCCTAGTAGCCACACACGTAGACGACAAGCAACATGAATTTGACTGGGACAACACTATCATTATAGGGCAAGCCAAACAAAGAACAGCCAGGGAATTCCTAGAGGCATGGCACTCATCCACAAACTCCATCAACAAACACATCGACCTGGACCCAATATACCGGCCACTACAGCGGACAGCTGAAGCTCACAACCGGAAGCGGCAGGGACAGGCCACTATAAATGCTGGATGAAACACCACAGAAGCGCTTCACAGGAGGCTCCCAAGCACTGAGGATATCACCGAGACAGGGGACGAAACGTTTGCAACAAAAACTTCCAGCTCGGCGAACAGAACCACAGCAACAGAACCATATTGCATATGGATCAGAGATATGGCATGACTGTAGCCAGTGTGTGTGGGCATGGTGTGTATGTGACAGCTGCCTTGAGATATCGAGGCTGGTGGATAGCCAGAGGAGTACAGTTGCCACTCACACTTCCATGTCCGGAATTCTCGATATCTAGTGTCTACCTGCCACATGGTATTAATGAGGTAAGGTCTGGTGTTAATGGGAGTGATACCTGATAACAGGCATCTCACCATTTGCCAGGGAGAATCTCATCTCAATGTCCAGAACCAATCAGGAGTTGCTCTGACATTAAGAAAGGCCTTACTCTGCTTTTCCCCACAGTCCACATCATTCCAGAAATTCCATATTCTACTCACCCTTGTTCCCCTCTCCCCTCCCTCTCAATTCTATTCCACCCTTTCCCCTGTCTCTCCTACTTCCTCACTCTCAAATCCCTCCCTCTCTCCCTACTCCTCCTCCCTCACTCCCTGCCTCTCCCCCTCGGTCTCTCTCCTCCTCACTCTCCATCCTGCCCTATTCCTCTTTCTCCCACTCTCTTCTTCTCCTTCTCCCTCTCTTCCTTTCTCTCCTCTTGCCCCATTTCTCCTGTAACTTCTTCTCCTCCTTACTCACCTTTCTGCCCCTGCCCCACTCTCCCTTTCTCTCCTCCTCACTCACCTCTCTCCTTCACCTCTCACTCTCTCTCTCTTTCTCTCCTCCTGCACTCAAACTCCCTCTCTCCCCTCTCCATCTCTACTCTCCTTCATTCCTTTCCCTCTCTACATCCATCCCTCTTATTTTCCTTCTCCCTTCAGACTGTTCTCCTGATTCTCTCCCTCAACCTCCATCTTGCTTCCCTCTTTCTCATTCCCATCTGTCCCCCATTCCTCTCCCCCATCTCTTCCTCCATTTCTTCCCATCCCTTTCACTCCCTATCTCCCAATTTCCTTTCCTTTTCATCCCTCCCTCTCTCCCCCTTTCTCCAACCCTGGGTTGCCTTACCTGTGCCCACACTCTCTCCCCCCCTGTCCCTCCATCCTATCACTATCCCCTTCTCCCTCTCCCACCCCTCATGCCTGCTGGTTTCCCCCTTCTCCGTTATGTCTGCCTGCTGGTTCCCCCCTGCCCCGCGTCTGCTGGTCTCTCCCCTCCCTTAGCTGTGCCTGCTGGTTTTCCCCTCCCTTACCAGTGCCTGCTGGTTTCCCCCCAGGCCTGCTGGTTTCCCCTGTGCCTGCTGGTTTTCCCCTCCCTTACCTGTTCCTGCTGGTTTCCCCCTGTTCCTGCTGGTTTTCCCCTCCCTTACCTGCTCATGCTGGTTTTCCCCTCCCTTACCTGTTCCTGCTGGTTTTCCCCCTGTGCCTGCTGGTTTCCCCCGTGCCTGCTGGATTCCCCCCTGTTCCTGCTGGTTTTCCCCTCCCTTACCTGTTCCTGCTGGTTTTCCCACCCTTACCTGTTCCTTCTGGTTTTCCCCTCCCTTACCTGTTCCTGCTGATTTCCCCGTGCCTGCTGATTTTCTCCTCCCTTACCTGTTCCTGCTGGTTTTCCCACCCTTACCTGTTCCTGCTGGTTTTTCTCTGTGCCTGCTGGTTTTCCCCTCCCTTACCTGTTCCTGCTGGTTTTTCCCTGTGCCTGCTGGTTTCCCCTCCCTTACCTGTTCCTGCTGGTTCCCCCTGTGCCTGCTGGTTCCCCCTGTTCCTGCTGGTTTTCCCCTCCCTTACCTGTTCCTGCTGGTTTTTCCCTGTGCCTGCTGGTTTTCCCCTGTGCCTGCTGGTTTCCCCGTTCCTGCTGGTTTTCCCTGTGCCTGCTGGTTTTCCCCTCCCTTACCTGTTCCTGCTGGTTCCCCATGTCTGCTGGTTCCCCCTATTCCTGCTGGTTTTCCCCTCCCTTACCTGTTCCTGCTGGTTTCCCCTGTTCCTGCTGGTTTTCCCATGCCTGCTGGTTTTCCCCTCCCTTACCTGTTCCTGCTGGTTTCCCCTGTTCCTGCTGGTTTTTCCCTGTGCCTGCTGGTTTTCCCCTCCCTTACCTGTTCCTGCTGGTTTTTCCCTCCCTTACCTGTTCCTGCTGGTTTTTCCCTGTGCCTGCTGGTTTTCCCCTCCCTTACCTGTTCCTGCTGGTTCCCCCCGTGCCTGCTGGTATTCCCCCCGTGCCTGCTGGTTCCCCCTATTCCTGCTGGTTTTCCCCTCCCTTACCTGTTCCTGCTGGTTCCCCATGTCTGCTGGTTCCCTCTATTCCTGCTGGTTTTCCCCTCCCTTACCTGTTCCTGCTGGTTTCCCCTGTTCCTGCTGGTTTTCCCATGCCTGCTGGTTTTCCCCTCCCTTACCTGTTCCTGCTGGTTTCCCCTGTTCCTGCTGGTTTTTCCCTGTGCCTGCTGGTTTTCCCCTCCCTTACCTGTTCCTGCTGGTTTTTCCCTCCCTTACCTGTTCCTGCTGGTTTTCCCCTCCCTTACCTGTGCCTGCTGGTATTCCCCCCGTGCCTGCTGGTTTTCCCCTCCCTTACCTGTGCCTGCTGGTTGCCCTCACTCCGGGCGCCGCCTGGCTGCTGGGTTCTGCGGGGACAGCCGAGTACAGGGGGTACCTTTGGGGGTAAGTGGCAGCCTGCGCTCCCACGGGGATCGACAGGAGGCAGAGAAACTGCCAGAGAGACCGGGCCATCTCCGACTCTAAACCCGACAGGGATTCCGATCAACCTCGCTCCCTCCCGGGACTTCAGCAAACTTCCTGAGAAACTTCTCCAAACTGGGAAAACTTTCCTCCCGATCCCGCGACGATGTTTTCATTCAGTTGAGCTCTGAAACTTCCCTCCTTCCCTGTTTCTCACACTCTGTCTGCTTCTCTCTCTCTTTCCTGGATTTTCTCTTTCTCTCTCTCCCTCTATCTTCCCGAAGATTTCCTTCCCTGTTTTTCACTCTCCGCTCTCTCTCTCTCGGGGATTCACATCTGGAGTTAGTTAATCTCAGCCTCCGGAATGTTAAATATCGTTTCGCTGCCAAAAACCCTTTTTATTCTCGGAAAACCTGAACTCCTCCCCTAGCAAAGAGGATAGGCTGCCCCAGTCCACAGAAAGTGCCCCCTGCTCTTGCCCTTATCCTCCCCGCCCCTTCCCCACATTATCCCCTCCCCTGCTCCTCTCTCTCCCTCCCAATTCTCCCCTTCTGTCCTGTCCTGACCTCTTGCCTTCAGCTCTGCCTGGTCACATTTCACTGCTCCTCATTTGCTAACAATATCCAGTGCCCCCCCCCCCCACCCCCCGACCCCGGCATCAACAGACAGAGCTGGGGTTCACAATGTGCCAAAGTTAAGGTTTTATTTAATGCCTGAAGGGACGGGATTCAGGGAAATAATTCCAGAGTTTAGGGTTAAACAGCATTGATGAAACCTGCTGTCCACCAGTAAAGGTCAGAGCCCTATCAGAGGGAGGGGTGTATTAAATCAGACAGCAGCAGAGGACAGAAATGGGAGGGTACAGAGACCTCCAGGAATGGTAGAACAAGAGGAAGTTACAGAGAAGGTAAGGCCATGGAGGAATTTGAAACAGGATGAGAATTTTAAAATGGAGGCACAGTTAGAATCTGCTTTCTCGGCAGGTTCTGTGACCTTTGTCTGATTTTTATTTAAAGGATGACAAACTCCTTCTGTGTTCTCATGTTTGTTTTGAAATCTCTACATGGTACATTTACCAGAAGCTGACTAGATCTTCGGGGTGACTTTGAGAAAGCCTAGCCTCAATTCCCAGCACCACACTTCAGTCTTGGCCAGCACTTTCATGATGAAGAGGGCCCCAGGGAAAGTTTGTGGAGCTTTAATCTGTGACCAAGAGGAAGCACACAGTCAGTATTGTCAGCACAAATATCTGAGCCAGACAGACAGACATCCTGAGAAGAACACCAGGATTGACCCACATGAAAGTACCATTGAGGATCAGAGCCAAGAGCTCACTGTTGGCAGAATTCCACCTTCATTGTCTCTGTTATACTTACTCTGCCACACTCTTTTTTGTGAATCCATTTCTCCTGTCATCACCTTTTTTTCATTCATTCATTTATTGGGTATTTTTTGTCGATTCCTAATTCCCTAGTTGCCAGTTGAATTGATTGGTTTGCTAGGGCCATTTCAGAGAACATAGCAGCACGGACATAGACCCTTCGATCCAACTCATCTACACTGACCAAGTTACCTAAACAGAACAAATCCGATTTATCTGCATTTTGCCCATATCCTTCTAACCCTTCCATGTTGGATATAGGAGGAGAAAGTGAGGACTGCAGATGCTGGAGATCAGAGCTGAAAATGTGTTGCTGGAAAAGCGCAGCAGGTCAGGCAGCATCCAGGGAACAGGAGAATCGATGTTTCGGGCATAAGCCCTTCTTCAGGAATGAGGAAAGTGTGTCCAGCAGGCTAAGATAAAAGGTAGGGAGGAGGGACTTGGGGGAGGGGCGTTGGAAATGCGATAGGTGGAGGGAGGTCAAGGTGAGGGTGATAGGCCGGAGTGGGGTGGGGGCGGAGAGGTCAGGAAGAAGATTGCAGGTTAGGAAGGCAATCGAGGAGTTCGAGGAATTTGACTGAGACAAGGTGGGGGGAGGGGAAATGAGGAAACTGGAGAAATCTGAGTTCATCCCTTGTGGTTGGAGGGTTCCTAGGCGGAAGATGAGGCGCTCTTCCTCCAACCGTCGTGTTGCTATGGTCTGGCGATGGAGGAGTCCAAGGACCTGCATGTCCTTGGTGGAGTGGGAGGGGGAGTTAAAGTGTTGGGCTACGGGGTGGTTGGGTTGGTTGGTCCGGGTGTCCCAGAGGTGTTCTCTGAAACGTTCCGCAAGTAGGCGGCCTGTCTCCCCAATGTAGAGGAGGCCACATCGGGTGCAGCGGATGCAGTAAATGATGTGTGTGGAGGTGCAGGTGAATTTGTGGCGGATATGGAAGTGTCCCTTGGGGTCTTGAAGGGAAGTAAGGGGGGAGGTGTGGGCGCAAGTTTTGCATTTCTTGCAGTTGCAGGGGAAGGTGTCGGGAGTGTAGGTTGGGTTGGTGGGGGGTGTGGACCTGACGAGGGAGTCACGGAGGGAGTGGTCTTTTCGGAATGCTGATAGGGGAGGGGAGGGAAATATATCCCTGGTGGTGGGGTCCGTTTGGAGGTGGCGGAAATGATGGCGGATGATACATTGTACATGGAGGTTGGTGGGGTGGTAGGTGAGGACCAGTGGGGTTCTGTCCTGATGGTGATTGGAGGGGCGGGGCTCAAGGGCGGAGGAGCGGGAAGTGGAAGAGATGCGGTGGAGGGCATTGTCGACTAGGTCTGGCGGGAAGGTTTGCTCCCTGAGCTGGAAGGTTCATTTCCAGACGTTTCATCACCCTACTAGATAACATGTTCAGTGGGCCTCAGGCGAAGCATGGCTGATAATTCCTGGTTTCTATTTATATGTTTGGGTTTCTTTGAGTTGGTGATGTCATTTCCTGTGGTGACGTTATCCCAGTCGAAGTGGTGTCCTTCCTCATCTGTATGTGAGGATACTAGTGAGAGAGGGTCATGTCTTTTTGTGGCTAGTTGATGTTTATGTATCCTGGTGGCTGGTTTTCTGCCTGTTTGTCCAATGTAGTGTTTGTTACAGTCCTTGCACGGTATTTTGTAAATGTGCAACAAGCAAAACTAATGTCATTACTACTCTCACAAGTATCCTTACATAGGTATGAGGAAGGATACCACTTCGACTGGGACAACACCTCCATCCTCGGACAAGCCAAACAGAGACATGCACGAGAATTCCTAGAAGCATGGCATTTCAACCGTAACTCTATCAACAAACACATTGACTTGGATCCCATTTACCCCACCTCTGAGAAAAGGAACAGGAAGTGACTTCACCACAGGAAATGACATCACCAACCCAAAGAAACCCAAACATATAAATAGAAAGCAGGAGCTTTCAGCAGTGCTTTGCCTGAGGCCCACTGAAGATGTTACTTAGTATGGTGACGAAACGTCTGAAAATGAACCTTCCAGTTCAGTGAGTAAACCTGCATCCAGAACCTAAACCTGAGCTACAAATCTTCTCCAAACTCGCTAAGACCTTCCGTGTCCATGTACTTGTCCAAATGTCTTTTAAATGTTGTAATTGTATCCACCTCTACTATTTCCCCTGCAGTCAAAGGTCTTTCTCACTGTTGTTGGTCTGGAGTCACATGTCGGCCAGGCAGGGTGGCAGATTTCCTTCCCGAAAGGACATTAGTGAACCAGATGGGTTTCTAAGAACAGAAAATGGCAGTTACATGATTGTGATCAGGCTACGTTTTATTGAATTCCCCACAGTCTTAGTTTGGGGTTCTGCATTACTAGTCTAGTGACATTGGCATACATCACTGCCAATGACACAAAGCTGGGTGGGAGGGTGAGCTGTGAGGAGGATACAAAGATATTGCAGTGTGATTTGAACAGGCTGGGGAAGTGGGCTAATGCATGGCAGATACAGGATAATGTAAATGAATGTGAGGTTATCCATTTGTAGGACGGGAAGGCAGACTGTTTTCTGAATGGCTGTAAAGTGAGACAGGGAGAATGTTCAACAAAACACCTGGATGTCCTTGTACACCAGTCGCTGAAAGTGAGTGCGTACATGCAGCAGACAGTGAAGGAGGCTTTCAGTGCAGGAGGATTTGAATACAGGAACAAGGATGTCTTAGGAATCCCTGACACATTAAAGGTATTCACCCTGTTCCTGATCCCCACATAAACCAGGTCTTCCATTGGCTATGTTTAGAACATAGAACAGTACAGCACAGAACAGGCCCTTCAGCTCATGATGTTGTGCCGACCATTGACCCTCATGTATGCACCCTTAAATTTCTGTGACCATATGCATGTCCAGCAGTCTCTTAAATGTCCCCAATGACCTTTGTTAGTGTTATGCAGATTCCATTCTCTTCTCTTACTATCCTGGCCATTACATTATACTCAGGACCATAACATTATAGAAAAAGAAGCCAGAGTAGGCCATTGGCCCATCCACTCTGCTCCACAATTCAATACAGACCATGGTTGATTTGGTTATGGCCTGAATGCCACAAGGCACTTTTGCCTTCCCCATAATCATTCATCAATTATCTGTTTAACTCAGTTTTGAATATATGCAGTCAAAAATCACACAATACCTTGTTATAATACACCAGGATTATTTGAAACCGCATGCTTTCGGAGTCCCCACTCCTTCCTCAGGCAGATTGTCCAACATTGTTACCTTCACCTCATGAATATATTCAACAGTGTAGCGAGTGCTGCTTTCTGTGGAAGAGAATTCCAGATGCTGACAAACCCTCTGGGAAATCCTCTAAATCATCTCTGTCTTAAATGGGAGCACTCTCATTTTTAAACTGTACTTCGTAGTCCTAGATACCCCTATGAGGGGAAAGATTCTCTTGGTCACCATCTCCATTCTGTCAAGCCCCCTCAGAACCTGATTTATTTTAAGAAGATCACCTCTCAATCTTTTGAACTCGAATGAGTTTAGTCCCAAAACAAGTAAAGTTTATTTGAGCTGCTTCCAATGCAAGAATATTCCTCCTTAAATAAGCAGACTGAACCTGCATACTGCACACCAGGGTCGGTCTCACCAACGCCCTGTATGCTTGTGGTAAGTCTTCCTTACTTCCATCCTCCACTCCTCCCCACAATAAAGAGCTACGTTCTATTTGTTGTGCTATATCCACAGGCTAATTGTTTTTTTATCATTCTTTTACAAAGACACCCATATCCCTCTGTACTGCAGCATTCTGCACTCTTACTTAAATTATATTCTGCTTTTCTGTTGCATCTACAAATGTGAACAACCTCGCATTTTCCAACAATGTATTCCAAGTGCAAAACCTTTGCCTATGCTTATATCCATTTACATCCCCATGCAGTCGCTACATCGTGCATTCATGTGATGTAGGCATCACTAGTATTTGTTACCCATTCTAGCTGCTTGTGAGAAAGTGGGGGCGAGCTGTGACAAAACAATTTATCTATCATTAGTACAGATACTAATTACAACAGGCAGCTACAATAGGCAGCTACAAACTGATGAAGCCCTCGAGGGGTATAGAGAAATTAGGAAGGAACTTAAACGTGGAATTAGGAAGGCTAAAAGGGGCCATGAAATATCTTCAGCAAACAGGATCAAGGAGAATCTCAGGGCCTTTTGTGCAGATATTAAAACAGAGAGGGAAGTTATGCATGAAGCCACAAGAGGTGGGAGAGATCCTTGCTGAGTACTTTGTATCAGTATTCATCAAGAAGTAGGGCATATCTGACGTTGAGGTTAGGGATGAGTGTGTTATCCAGGGAATGTCAACATATTGAAGGAGGAAGTTTCTGGTATTCTAAACTGCATTAAGGTAGGTAGGTCCCCAGGGCCAGATGGGATCTATCCCAGGCCTCTGTAGGAGACAAAGGAAGAAGTAGCTGGGACATTAACAGATGATGTCTTCACATCCTCTTTGACCACACGCAAGGTTCCAGAAGACTGGAGATTAGCCAGTGATGTTCCTTTGTTTAAGAAAGGAATCAGGGATCATCCAGGAAATTATCAGCTGGTGAGCCTGACACCAGTGGTGAGGAAGCTCTTGGAGAAAGTTCTGAGGGACAAGGTGTGTACATTTGGAAGGAAATGGACTAGTTTTGCACAGGGAAGGTCATGTCCCAATAACCTAATTGAATTTTTTGAAGAGGTGAAAATGATCATTGAAGAGGGAAAGGCTGTGGATGTAGTTTATATGTATTTTAGCAAGGCATGTGATTAGGTCCCATGTGGCAGATTGTACAAAAATTAAAATCACACGGGATTCAGGGTAGGCTGGCTAGAAGGATACAAAACTGGCTTGGTCAGAGAAGACAGAGGGTAGTGGTGGAGGGGGGTTTAGAATGGTGACTGGCAACTAGTGGTATTCTACAGGGATCCATCTTTGGTCCTTTGTTGTTTGTAGCATATATAAATGAACTGGAGGAAAATGCAGATGGTCTGATTGGAGGATTGCAGTTGACACAAAGATTGGTGGACTTGCTGATAGTGCCAATGACTGTGAAAGGATACAACCGGATATAGATAGTTTGGCAATTTGGGCACATACATGGCAGATGGAGCTTAACCCAGACAAATACAATGCGATGCATTTTGGAGAATCAAATTTAAGTGGGAATTGTCCTGTAAATGGCAGAACCCTTAGGAACATTAACATACCGAGGGATCTGGGTGTGCAGGCCCACAGTTCCTGAAAAGTAGCCACACAGGTGGCCAAGGTGATTAGGAAGGCATATGGCAGGCTTGGGCCTTCATCAGTGGGACATGGAGTACAGGAGTTGGCAAACAGTGTTGCAGTGATATAAAAACCTTTGTTAGGCTCCATTTGGAACATTGTGTGCAGTTTTGGTCGCCATACTACCAGACGTACCATACTACCAGACGTACGTGGAAGCTTTGGAGAGAGCGTGCAGAGAAGGTTCACCAGGGTGTCGCCTGGTCTCAGGGGCCTTGGCCAATGGGGAAAGGTTAAACAGACTAGGATTGTTTTCACTGGAAAGATGGCGGATGAGAGGAGAACTGATAGAGGTCTACACAATTGTGAGAGGCACAGAAAGGGTGGATAGTCAGCGGCTTTTGCCAAGTGTTGAAATTTCAATTACAAGGGGACATAGGTTCAAGGTGAGGGGGGGGGGGGAGTTTAAGGGAGATGTGCGAGGGACACTTTTCATGCAGAGAGTGGGAGGAGCCTGGAACACACTGCCAGAAGCGGTGGTGGAAGCAGGCACGTGGGGGACATTTAAGAGGCTGCTGGATGGTTACATGAATAGGGAGGGAGTAGAGGAATATGGAATGAATAAGGACAGGTTTGTTTTATGGTTTAGTTTAGGCAAGATGATCAGCACAGGCTTGGAGGGCCAAAGCACCTGTTCCATTCTGTACTTCTCTATTGTTCTTTTGTACATCTCTCCCTGTCTAAGTCCTGAGACATAGGCCCAGTCTTTTTCTAGGAGCTTCTCTTGGTGCATTTTCGCAGGTCAGGCAGCATCCGAGGAACATCAAAGTCAATGTGTCAGGCAAAAGCCCTTCAACAGGAGTGTAACAAAGTCTGGATAATATCCGGGAGCTTAACTGAAAAGTGACAAGTAACAAATATTGGCAGCACACAAATGTGAGGCAATGACTATCTCCAACAAGAGAGAACCTAAACATTCCATCACTGACACCATCCAGGACAAAGCAGCCCAAATGATTGGTAACATATCCACAAACAACCACTCCCTCCACCACCAATGCTCAGTAACAGCAGTGTGTGCTATCTACAAGATACACTGCAGAAATTCACCAAAAATCCTCAGACAGCACCTTCCAAATCCACGACCACTTCCATCTAGAAGGGTAAGAGCAGCTGATTCATGGGAACACCATCCCCGCGAGTTCTCCTCCAAGCCATCCTGACTTGGAAATATATCGCTGTTCCTTCACTGTTGCTGGGTCAAATTCCTGACCAATTACCACCCCATCAGTCTACTCTCGATCATCAGTAAAGTGCTATCAAGCAGCACCTGCTCAGTAATAACCTACTCAGTGATGTACAGTTTGGGGTTCGCCAGGGCATTCCTGATGAATGGATTGCAACTCTAACAACACTCAAGAAGCTCAACACCATCCAGGTCAAAGCAGCCCGCTTGATTGGCACCACATCCACAAACATCTATTCCCTACACTGCTGACGATCAGTAGCAGCAGTGTGTACTATCTACAAGATGCACTGCAGAAAATCAATTAAGATTCTTATACAGCACTGTCCATACCCATGACCACTACTATCTAGAAGGACAAGGATAGCTGATACATGGGAATACCACCCCCTCAAGCCACTCCCCATCCTGACTTGGAAATACATCGCCGATCCCTCACTGTAGCTGGGTCAACTTCCTGGAATTCTCTCCCTTAGGGCATTGTGGGTCAACCTACAGCATGTGGACTGTAACGGTTCAAGAAGGCAGTTGATCACCACCTTGTCGAGGGCAACTAGGGATGGGCAATAGATGTGAGGAACAATAAATGTGAGGGATAATAGATGTGAGGAACAATAAATGTGAATAATAAAAAGTAGCTGTTACTGTAGTCTTGTTTTTTGCTCATTTTCTCTCAATCTATAATTTTCTTTTTTAGTAATTTGTTACAGATATTTTAAAGTTTCTAGATGTTCTTGACTACTAGTAATTTTTACAGTTCCATATATCCTTCTCATTGTCTTTCTTTTCCAATGGAATACGAGTGTTGTTGTGAATTCTGAAATGTCACCTTTGGTGCCTGATACTTCCACCTCCTCAGTAATCTTGCTTTTAACCTCTCCTCCCATTCCAAGTCATCCAAATCTATCTTTATTCCTTTTAATTGCATGTACTTCAGTTTAATTCTCACCGTTACATAGAACATGAAATTCAATTGTTAGAATAACTCTTCCAAAAGAGTCCTGCACCTTGATATCATTAATTAATCATTAAATAATCAGACAGATTACTAAGCACAAAGGAGCCCATTCCCCGATTGTTTCCAGCATGTATTGTTCTAAGAAACTATCCTCATTCTCCAAGAAGCCAAAAAGCCACTCTCATCAGTTGTGAAGAAGAGTCATATTGAACTCAAATTCTCTCTCTCTGCACAGATGTTGCCAGATCCTGATAAGTTTCTTCAATTTTTATGCCACCAATAACTTTCTTCCTTTGCAATTGTTTACGTCTACCCAAACAGATCCTCCATTACAATCCTCTGATCCAAGATCATTTCTCACCACTGAATTGATTTCAATGTTTATTCTGAGAATGATTCCACCTCTTTTCCCTCCCCTCTTGTCATTCCAAAATGTCATATGGCATTATATAATTTCTTCCTTTTTGTGCTATCAATTCATCCATCTTATTTTATGAATGCACACAATATTCAAAGAGCTTTTAATTCTGTTTTTTTGACATTTTTCCTTACTCTGACTTTATTTGACTTGAAAATTGATAAATTTTTACACACAGAAGGAAGCCATTTGGTCCATCATATCCATGGTCAATAAAATCAGATTACACTTACTCCATTTTCCAGCTCTTGGTCCACAGTACTAGACGTTATAGCACCACAAGTGAATATCTAAGTACTACTTAAATGTTACAGGGGTGGGGGAGCCCATGGAGGAAGCTCACCACCATCCTGTCAAAGGTACCAAGGAAAGGGGAAGTATTGCTAGCCCAGCCAGCGGCAGCTACATCCCATGAATACATTTTTAAAAATTGACTTTTCACCCTGTTATTTTCAGGTGAATATGCACACACAGATGTTGCTCCAACCTCCAGTACTTTCAAGTGTCCCATCATTCAATGTGTAATCATTGCCCTTGTAAATCCTCCCAAATTGCATTATCTCATAATTTTCATGGTGAAATTTGCTCCTGCCCTGTCCAGCTGACCAGTCCGTTGCTATTCTATACCGTGTATTCAAAAAGAATGGGTACCCAATTAACACAGTCCGCCAATTTCTCAGCAACAAACGCAAAAAAGCAGATAAAACACTAGCCAGAAACCCTAGCCACTCTCCTCTATAACAAAGACATCTTGGAAATGACTGCCAGACTACTCAGACCCTCTGGCATCATGGTAGCCCACAAACCCACCAACACACTCAAACAGCAGCTAATAAACTTGGAAGACCCTATACAGACAACAAGTAAAACTCATGTCATTTTCAAAATACCGTGCAAGAACTGTAACAAACACTACATTGGACAAACAGGCAGAAAACTAGTCACCAGGATACATAAACATCAACTAGCCACAAAAAGACATGACCCACTCTCTCTAGTATCCTTACACACAGATGAGGAAGGACATCACTTCAACTGGGACAACACATCCATCCTAGGACAAGCCAAACAGAGGCACGCATGAGAATTCCTAGAGGCATGGCATTCCAACCAGAACTCTATAAACAAATACATCGAGTTAGACCCCATCTACCACCCCCTGAGAAAGAGAATAGGAAGTGACTTCACCGCAGGAAATGACATCACCAACCCAAAGAAACCCAAACATATAAATAGAAAGCAGGAATTTTCAGCATTGCTTTGCCTGAGGCCCACTGAAGATGTTACCTAGTATGGTGACGAAACATCTAGAAATGAACCTTCCAGCTCAGCGAGCAAACCTACATCCAAACTTCTTTTACAATTTTATGACTATTCCATTCACTATGTGCAATTTTTTGGGACATCTGCAAACTTCTCAATCATATCTCCTACATTTAAGTCCATTTCATTAATGAATACCGTAAACAGCAAAAGCCTCAGCACTGAAACCTATGGAACTCCACTGAACACTGATGTCTAGTTCCTTCTTTTAACCTGCCAATGCTTTCTGATGACCCTTTCTGACCAAAGGACCATGCAATATAGGAGCAGAATTAGCCCAATTGGGCTGTTGAATATGCTCCATTATTCAATCATGGCTGAAAAGTTTCTCAACTCCATTCTCTTGCCTTGTCCCCTGAACCTTTGATTCCCTTACCGATAGAATTATATAAAAATATAAGTGGCATGGATAGGGTGCATAGTTGGAATTTTTCTCGTGGAAATGTCAAATACCTGGGGCATGAGACATAAGACATAGGAGCAGAAATGAGGCCATTCGTCATGCTCCGTCTGCTCTGTCATTCAGTCATGGCTGATAGGGTTTTCAACCCCATTTTCCCGCTTTCTCCCCATAACCTTTGATTCCCTAAACCATCAAGGTAGAACTTATCTATCTCAGCCTTAAATGACCTGGCCTCCACAGCCTTTTTGACAATGAGTTCCACAGATTCCCCACTCTCTGGCTAAAGACATTTCCTCTTATCTCCATTCTAAAAGGTCTTCCCTTTACTCGAAGGATGTACTCTCAGGTCCTCATCTCTTCTGCCAATGGAAACATCTTCCCAATTTCCACTGTATCCAGGCTGATCAATCAGATCCCCCCATGTCCTTCTAAACTCCATCGAGTACAGACACAGAGTCCACAATTGTTCCTCGTATGACAAATCCTTCATCCCCAGAACAATTCTTGTAAACCTCCTTTGCACCCCCTCCAATGCCAGCAGACTCTTCCTTAGATACAGGACCCAAAACTGCTCACAATATTCCAAATGCGGACTGACCAGAGCCTTACGCAGCCTCAGCAGTACATCCCTGCCCTTGTGGCCTGGTCTTCTTAAACTGAATGCCCACATTGTATTAGCAGAACCTGTATGTTAATCTTGAGAGAATCCTGAACTACGACTCCCAAGTCCCTTTGTGCTTTAGATTTCTGAAGCCCTTCCCATTTAGAAGACAGTCTACATCACTATTCTTCCAACCAAAGTGCATGACCTCACACTTTCCGACATTTTCCAATTCTTTGCCCACTCTCCAAGTCCTGTCCAAGTCCTTCTGTAGCCTTCCTGCTCCCTCAACACGACCTGTTCCTTCACCTAGCTTTGTGTCATTTGCAAACTGAGCAACAATGCCCCATCAAGTTGTTTTGTCCAGATCATCAATATATCACGGGAATAATTGCAGTGCCCCTGCGGAACTTACTAATCACCGAATGCTGTCTCCACTCTCAGCCTTCTGCCAGTTAGCCAATCCTTTATCTATGCCAGGGCCTTGCCTCTAACACCATGGGCTCATATCTTATTTAGCAATCTCCTATGTGGCACCTTGTCAAAGACTTTCTGGAAATCCAGATAGATCATGTCCACTGGCTCTCCTTTGACTAACTTGCTCATTAGCTCATCAAAGAATTCCAGCAGATTTGCTTTCCTAATTTCGTTTACGCAATCCCTCTTGAATGTTTCATATTCTAATGGGGGATTACTTTGGAATAGTGATCACAATTCTGTAAGTTTTAGAATACTCATGAACAAAGACGAGTATAGAGTGCTAAGTTAGGGGTAGGCCAACTATACCACTCTGATTACCACTAACACTGCTCGGTGGCCTTCTTCTTACTCTCTAACTTTCCAACTCTCTCCTCGCATGAACTCTCTCACCCACTACTTCGCTGAAACCTCTCTCTACAACTTTCGGCATCACAGATCATAGAAATGCTATATTGCAGAAGGAGGCCATTTGGCCAATCATTTTGCAAATCTGCCCCCCCACTCCTGGATCACCACATGATAATCAGGACCCAATCTGGTTCCTATTCTCTTGCTCCTCACTCTGTGCATCGCTGCTTTGATAATGCCATCATTCATGGTTAGGCGGTAACTTCCAGTTGAAATAGTTCAGACAACAAACACCTTCCCAGCAAAAGGGCCTTCAAATCCAATAATTCAAAGCAGATGTGAGTGGCGGACCTCAATCAGAATGGATTCAGTAAGTTAAAGAGAAAAAGCTGAAAATGAGCCAAATTCCAACACCAGTTAGACCCAGGCCAGGAATCAGGGCTACAATTGTCTCAGGGTAGGACTGGGACTGAGTACAAACAAACCCTGAAAATCAGGACAGATACTGGGCAGAGATCAGATACATCTTTTGGAATAGGGGCAGTTCTGGCTTTATTGACCACTCTAATCTCTTAGGTGTTAAAATGTGTGAGCACGATTTGAGGTGAAAGACCTGAAGTTTGTGAGCTGGATCCAGGCCAGCTGTTGGCAGACATTGAAAGGTTTTCAGAGAAAGTGATGAAGGTGGGGTTTCCAATCTTTGCAGCTGTCTCACAGCAGCTTCTCAGAACCAAATGTTCAGGTAGGTCTCCTTTTGAAGAACCATTTGTTTCATAATGAAAATCTATCCTTATAAATCCTTCTTGTTTCCCTCACTGTTCCATCTGTTCTGAACCTCAAATCCAGCCTGGAACACCAATTTCTTTCTGAATCTGACACATTGTGATCTTTGCACAGTCACATCAATTCTGGAGAAGGTTACAGTGTGGTTACAGGGACACACCATGTGCCAGTGATGAAAGGAGTGAATGCTGAAGATAGAATGTCCCGATTTCACTGGGAAGAATGCTCTGACAATTAGGCTCCACTGTTCTACAAACTTTTCCAAAATGTTCAAATGTATAAAATCTCAGCAAAATTAATGATTTGCCTGACTGAATGCTACTCAGGACAAAATCAATTCACACCAGGTTTCTTCGATAGCAGTAAAAAAAACCTTTATTTACTGTGAGAGACTTGACTGAAGAGCAGTGAACAGAAAGGATTTCTAATTTATACATCTTAAACTATATTCCTTCATGAATCCCAAATACATAATACTAAATCACAAAATGTACTTTTTCAGCAATACATAAATCAGCAAAGTAGACCTCGAGCTGAGAGGGCCGAACGAAATGCAACCACTAACAAGAAGTGAAAATGGGAACTCTACAAGCCCCGGCTAGGATTTTCCGAGCACTCAAGGGAGGTGATAAATGATTAGAGAAATGCAAAAGTTACACCCTTGTTTTAAAAATAGTCTAAAGATAAGACCAGCAAGAATTGGCCAATCAGTTTACCTTTAGTGGTGTGGAAGCTTCTCGAAACAATACAGAACACAGGACATTCCAGCGCAGTACAGGCCCTTCGGCCCTCAATGTTGTGCCGACCTGTGAAACCAATCTGAAGCCCATCTAACCTACACTATTCCATTGTCATCCATGTGTCTACTCAGTGACCAATTAAATGGCCTTAAAGTTGGTGAGTCTACTACTGTTGCAAGCAGTATGTTCCACACCCTTACCACTCTCTGAGTAAAGAAACTACCTCTGACATCTGTCCTATATCTATCTCCCCTCAATTTAAAGCTATGTCCCCTCGTGCTAGCCATCATCATCTGAGGAAAAAGGCTCTCCCTGTCCACCCTTTCTAACCCTCTGATTATCTTATATGTTGCAATTAAGTTACCTTTCAACCTTCTCTCTAACGAGAAACAGCCTCAAGTCCCTCAGCCTTTCCTTGTAAGACCTTCCCTCCATACCAGGCAACATCCTAGAAAACCTCCTCTGCACCCTTTCCAAAGCTCCCACATTCTTCTTATAATGCGGTGACCAGAACTGTACACAATACTCCAAGTGCGGCCGCACCAGTGTTTTGTACAGCTGCAGCATGACCTCATGGTTCCAAAACTCAATCCCTTGACCAATAAAAGCTAAAACACTGTATGCCTTCTTAACAACCCTATCAACCTGGGTGGCAACTTTCAAGGATCTATGTACCTGGACACAGAGATCTCTCTGCTCATCCACACTACCAAGAATTTTACCATGAGCCCAGGACTCTGCATTCCTGTTACTCCTTCCAAAGTAAATCGTCTCATACTTTTCTGCATTAAACTCCATTTGCCACCTCTCAGCCCAGCTCTGCAGCTTATCGATGTCCCTCTGTAACCTACAACATCCTTCGGCACTACCCACAACTCCACCGACCTTAGTGTCATCTGCAAACTTGCTAACCCATCCTCCTGCGCCCTCATTCAGGTCATTTATAAAAATGACAATAGGCCTCAAAACAGATCATTGTGGTACACAACTAGTAACTGAACTCCGGGATGAACATTTCCCATCAGCCACCACCCTCTCTCTTCTTTCAGCTAGCCAATTACTGATCTAAACCGCTAAATTACCCTCAATCTCATACCTCCGCATTTTGTGCAGTAGCCTACCATGGGGAACCAAATCATCCGCCGACATTTCCGTCACCTCCAAACAGACCCCACCACCAGGGATATATTTCCCTCCCCACCCCTTTCCGCCTTCCGCAAAGACCGTTCCCTCCGTGACTACCTGGTCAGGTCCACGTCCCCCTACAACCCACCCTCCCATCCTGGCACCTTCCCCTGCCACCGCAGGAACTGTAAAACCTGCGCCCACACCTCCTCCCTCACCTCTATCCAAAGCCCTAAAGGAGCCTTCCACATCCATCAAAGTTTTACCTGTACATCCACTAATATCATCTATTGTATCCGTTGCTCCCGATGCGGTCTCCTCTACATTGGGGAGACTGGGCGCCTCCTACCAGAGCGCTTTAGGGAACATCTCCGGGACACCCGCACCAATCAACCAAACCGCCCCATGGCCCAACATTTCAACTCCCCCTCCCACTCTGCCGAGGACATGGAGGTCCTGGGCCTCCTTCACCGCCACTCCCTCACCACCAGACGCCTGGAGGAAGAACGCCTCATCTTCCGCCTCGGAACACTTCAACCCCAGGGCATCAATGTGGATTTCAACAGTTTCCTCATTTCATAGAACATAGAAGAATACAGCGCAGTACAGGCCCTTCAGCCCTCGATGTTGCGCCGATCCAAGCCCACCTAACCTTCACTAGCCCACTATCCTCCATATGCCTATCCAATGCCCCCTTAAATGCCCATAATGAGGGAGAGTCCACCACTGCTACTGGCAGGGCATTCCATGAACTCACGATTCGCTGAGTAAAGAACCTACCCCTAACATCTGTCCTATACCTACCCCCCCTTAATTTAAAGCTATGCCCCCTTGTAATAGCTGACTCCATACGTGGAAAAAGATTCTCACTGTCGACCCTATCTAAACCCCTAATCATCTTGTACACCTCTATCAAGTCACCCCTAAACCTTCTTTTCTCCAATGAAAACAACCCCAAGTGCCTCAGCCTTTCCTCATACGATTTCCCCTTCCTCCACCTCACCCAAGTTCCAAACTTCCAGCTCAGCACTGTCCTCATGACTTGTCCGGACTTGTCCTACCTGCCTATCTCCTTTTCCACCTATCCACTCCACCCTCTCCTCCCTGACCTATCACCTTCATCCCCTCCCCCACTCACCCATTGTACTCTATGCTACTTTCTCCCCACCCCCACCCTCCTCTAGCTTATCTCTCCACGCTTCAGGCTCACTGCCTTTATTCCTGATGAAGGGCTTTTGCCCGAAACGTCGATTTCGAAGCTCCTTGGATGCTGCCTGAACTGCTGTGCTCTTCCAGCACCACTAATCCAGAACCTCATCAAATGCCTTACTGAAATTCATATATACATCAACCACTTTACCCTCATTCACCTGTTTGGTCACCATCTCAAAGAACTCAATAAGGTTTGTGAGGCATGACCTACCCTTCAGAAAACCTTGTTGACTATCCCTAATCAACTTATTCCTTTCTAGATTATTATAAATCCTATCACTTATAACCCTTTCCAACACTTTACCCATGACCGAAGTAAGGCTCACTGGTCTATAATTATCAGGATTGTCTCTACTCCCCTTCTTGATCAAGGGGAGAAAGTGAGGACTGCAGATGCTGGAGATCAGAGCTGAAAATATGTTGCTGGAAAAGCACAGCAGGTCAGGCAGCATCCAAGGAACAGGAGAATCGATGTTTCGGGCATAAGCCCTTCTTCAGGAATCAGCCCTTCCTGAAGAAGGGTTTATGCCCGAAACATCGATTCTCCTGCTCCTTGGATGCTGCCTGACCTGTTGCACTTTTCCAGCAACACATTTTCAGTTCTTGAACAAGGGAACAACATTTGCTGTCCTCCAGTCTTCTGGCACTACTCCTATAAACAATGATGACATAAAGATCAAAGCCAAAGGCTCTGCATTGTCCTTGCTGGCTTCCCAGAGAATCCTAGGATAAATCCCATCTGGCCCAGGGGATTTATCTATGTTTACTTTCCAGAATTGTTAACACATCCTCCTTGTGAACCTCAATCCCATCTGGTCTAGTAGCCTGTATCTCAGTATTCTCCTCGACCACATTGTCTTTTTCTAGTGTGGATACTGAAGAAAAGTATTCATTTTGCACTTTTCCTATCTCCTCGGTTCCACTCACAACTTCCCACTACTGTCCTTAATTGGCCCTAATCTAACTCTAGTCATTCTTTTATTCCTGATATACCGATAGAAAGCCTTAGGGTTTTCCTTGATCCTACCTGTCAATGACTTCTCATGTCCCCTCCTGGCTCTTCTTAGCTCTCTCTTTAGGTCTTTCCTGGCTAACTTGTAACTCTCAAGCGCCCAAACTGAGCCTTCATGTCCCATCCTAACATAAGCCTCCTTCTTCCTGTTGACAAGAGATTCAACTTCTTTAATACACCCCTGCTCCCTCGCTCGACCACTTCCTCTCTGCCTGACAGGTACGTACTTATCAAGGACCCACAGTATCTGTTCCTTGAATAAGCTCCACATTTCAAGTGTGCCCATCCGCTGCAGTTTCCTTCTCCATCCTATGCATCCCACATCTTGCCTAATTGCATCATAATTGCCTTTCCCCCAGCTATAATTCTTGCCCTGCGGTATACACCTATCCCTTTCCATCGCTCAAGTAAACATAACCGAATTGTGGTCACTATCACCAAAGTGCACACCCACCTCAAATCTAACACCTGGCCGGGTTCATTCCCCAGCACCAAATCCAATGTGGCCTCACCCCTTGTTGGCCTGTCTACATACTGTTTTAGGAAACCCTCCTACACACATTGGACAAAAACTGACCCATCTAAAGTACTTGAATTATAGTACTCCCAGTCAATATTTAGAAAGTTAAAGGCCCCCATAACAACTACCCTGTTACTCTCACTCCCATAGAGAATCATCTTTGCTAACCTTTCCTCTACATCCCTGGAACAATTCGGAGGCCGATAGAAAACTCACAACAGGGTGACTTCTCCTTTCCTGTTTCTAACCTCAGCCCAAACTACCTCAGTAGAAGAATCCCCAAACATCCTTTCTGCCCCATAATGCTGTCTTTGACGAACAATGCCACACCTCCTCCTCCTCTTTTACCACCTTCTCTGTTCTTACTGAAACATCTAAATCCTGGAACCTGTAACAACCATTCCTGTCCCTGCTCTATCTATGTCTCCGTAATGGCCACAATATTGATGTCCCAGGTACCAACCCATGCTGCAAGTTCTCCCACCTTATTCCGGATGCTCCTGGAGTTGAAGTGGTCACGTTTCAAACCAATTTCTTGCTTGCCGGTGCTTTCTTGCGATCTTAAAATGTTAGGTCTGACTTCACCACTCTCAACCTCCCGCGTACATGAACTACAGTTCAGGTTCCCATCCCCCTGCTGAATTAGTTTAAACTCTTCCAAAGGGCATTAGCAAATTTTCTCCCCAGGATATTGGTATCCGTCTGTTCAGGTGAAGACCATCCTGTTTGTAGAGGTCCCACCTATTGCAGAAAAAGCCCCAATTATTCAGGAATCCAAAACCCTCCCCCCCTGTACCATCCCTGTAGCCACTTGTTCAACTCCTTTCTCTCCATATTCCACACCTTGCTTGCACGTAGCATGGGCAACAAACCAAAAATAACAACTCTGTTTGTTCTAGCTCTAAGCTTCCACCCCGGTTCCCTGAATTTCTGCCTTAAATCCCCATCTCTCTTCCTACCTATGGTGTTGGTGCCTATGTGGACCACGACTTGGGACTCCTCCCTCTCCCCCTTAAGGATCCCAAAAACACGATCCGAGACATCATGAACCCTGGCACCTGGGAGGCAACACACCAACCGTGAGTCTCTCTCGTTCCCACAGAACCTCCTATCTGTCCCCCTAACTATGGAGTCGCCAATGATTACTGCTCTGCTCCTCTTCCCCCTTCCCTTCTGATCAACAGGGACAGACTCTGTGCCAGAGCCCTGTGCCCCACTGCTTTCCCCTGGTAAGCCATCTCCCACAACAGTACCCAAACACTGTACTTGTTATTGAGGGGAACGGCCACAGGGGATCCCTGCACTGCCTGCCGGTTCCCTTTCCGTCCTGACTGTAACCCATCTGCCTTTTTCTTGTACCTGAGGAGTGACGACCTCCCTGTAACTCCTCTCAATAACCCCCTCTGCCTCCTGAATCATTCAAAGTTCACCCAGCTCCAGCTCCAGTTCCCTAACGCGGTTTTCGAGGAGCTGGAGTTGGGTGCACTTCCCGCAGATGTAGTCAGCAGGGACACTAGTGGTGACTATAGGAAGGATGTGGAGGCATTGGAACGGGTGCAGAGGAGGTTTACCAGGATGTTGCCTGGTATGGAAGGAAAATCGTATGAGGAAAGACTGAGGCACTTGGGGCTGTTTTCACTAGAGAAAAGAAGGTTTAGGGGTGACTTGATTGAGGTGTACAAGATGATTAGGGGGTTAGATAGGGTCGACAGTATGAACCTTTTCCCGCGTATTGAGTCGGGTATTACAAGGGGGCATAGCTTTAAATTAAGGGGGGGTAGATATAGGACTGATGTTAGGGGTAGGTTCTTCACTCAGCGAGTCGTTAGTTCATGGAATGCCCTGCCAGTAACAGTGGTGGACTCTCCCTCTTTATGGGCATTTAAGAGGGCATTGGATAGGTATATGGAGGATAGTGGGTTAGTGTAGTTTAGGTGGGCTTGGATCGGCGCAACATCGAGGGCCCAAGGGCCTGTACTGCGCTGTATTCTTCTATGTTCTATGTTCTATGACCCTTACCTCCCACATTCTGCAGGAGGAACGTTCAACTGCCCTAACCTCCAATCCCACTATTCTAAATTCCCAACGAGACTACTGAAAAATTAAAAATAAACTAGTCACCTTACCAATCCAGTGCACAGAGCTTGTTTCTTTTGGTTAGAGGCGGAGGACGGGTGGGTGATGCTACCCAAGTGGTGTTTCGGGTAACACAACCGCCCAAATATAAAACCTCATTTAGCCAGCAGTCCTGCTCCAACTGCTGCCGGAAAAATGGGGAATGTTGAACTCCCAAGGACAGCTTTTCTATCTTTTAAAATGTACCTTCCCGTCAGGCCTCTGGTCCTCACTATCACTCCTCCCAATAATTCAGGACCAAAGTAATGGTCACTTGGACAAGTGTGGACTCATTAAGGAAAATTAAATTAGATTTTTAAAGGGCAAATCATACTTAATTAACTTGCTGGAGTTGTTTGAAGAAATAACAGAGAGAATTGATGAGGGTCATGCTGTTTATGTGATGTCGATGGACTTCATAAAGGTATTTGATACAGTGACACACAACAGTCTTGAAGACTCAGTTGGCACTTGAAACATTAACTTTGTTTTTCTCTCCACAGATGTAAACTTCCTGGGTTTCTCCAGCATTTTGTGTTTTTATTTCAAATCTCAATCATCTGTCATACTTTCTGTTCAGTGCAGTATGAGTGCCCTTGAAATCAGGGCAGCATTATACTGGAATCAGAACTAGGGAGGAGCCCTCTGCTGGCTGGAGTTATACCCAACACAAACGTTATTGTTGTTGGAGGTCAGTCATCTCAGTTCCAGGACATTCCTGCAGGAGTTCCTCAGGGTAGCGTCCCAGGCCCAATGACCTTCAGCTGCTACATCAATGACTTTCCATCCATCATAAGTCAAGGGTGGGCACGTTCATTGATGACTGCGCATTGTTCAGCATAACTTACGACTTCTCAGATATAGAAGCAATCTGGGACCAAATGTAACAAGATCTGAACAATATCCAGGTTTGGCCTGAGAAGTAACAAGTAACTTCCATGCAACACAAATGTTAGGCAAAAGCCATCTCCAAAAAGAGACAACCTAACCATCACCCTTTGTCATTCAATGGCATTACTGTTATTGAATCTTCAACAATCAAAGATTGTTACCAGGGACCAGAAATTGAACTGGACAAGCCATATAAGTTCAGTGACAACAACAGCAGGTCGGAGGCTAGAAACCTTGTAGTGAGCAAATCACTTTCTGACTCTCCAAAGTCTGTCTACCATCTCCAAGGCACAACTCAGGAGAGTGACTTACTTGGATGGGTGCAGTTCCAACAACTACACAAAAAGCTTGACATCTTCCAGGACAAAGACCCCAGTTGATTGCTACTGGATCTACAAACATCAGTCCCTCCACCACCACGCTCTGCAGTAGCAGTGTGTGCAATATAAGATGCACTGCAAAAATTCACCAAAGCATCTTAGCGAGTTGGCGAGTTTACTACTGTTGCAGTCAGGGCATTCCACGCCCTATTACTCTCTGAGTGAAGAAACCACCTCTGACATCTGTCCTATATCTATCAGCCCTCAATTTAAAGCTATGTCCCCTCATGCTCGCCATCACCATCTGAGGAAAAAGGCTCTCACTGTCCGCCCTAACTAACCCTCTGATCATTTTGTATGTCTCTATTAAGTCACCTCTTAACATTCTTCTCTCTAACGTAAACAGCCTCAAGTCCCTGACCCTTTCCTCATAAGACCTTCCCTCCATACCAGGCAACATCCTGGTAAATCTCCTCTGCACCCTTTCCAATGCCATACACCTTCTTTACCACTTTATCTACTTGCGTGCCACTTTCAGGGAGCTATAGATTTAAACCCCAAGATCTCTCTGTACATTAATGCTGTTCCGGGTCCTGCCATTAACTCTGTACTTTTCCTTGACATTTGATCTCCCAAAGTGCAGAACCTCACAATTAGCGGATTAAACTCCATCTGCCTTTCTCCACCCATATCTGCAACTGATCCATATCCCGTTGTATCCATTGACAACCTTCTATACTATCCACAACTCCACTGATCTCTGTAGCATCTGCAAAGTTACTCACCCAGCCATCTATGTTTCATCCAAGTCATTTTTACATCTATCACAAACAGCAGAGGTCCCAACACGGATCCGTGTGGAACACCACTAGTCACACTATTCTCTGTACCTGTGCTATTCCCAGTGCTTACTCCAAGTGTTGTTCCACATAGAGGGAGGACAGTACGTGGTAACCAACAAGAGGTTTCCTGCCTATGTTCAACCTGAAGTCACAAGACTTCAAGACATCTGGAGTTAATGTTGAGGACTCCGAGAGCAACTCCCTCCTGAGCGTATCCCACTGTGCCACCACCACTGCTGGGTCTATCCTGTGGTGAGACAGGATATATCCAGGGAGGGTGATGGTGGTGTCTGGGACATTGTCTGTATGGTATGGTTCCGTGCTTATGACTATGTCAGGCTGCTGCTTGGCTAGTCTATGAGACAGCTCTCCCAATTTCGGCACTAGCCCCCAGACATTAGTGAGGAGGAAATTGCAGGGTTGGCAGGCTTATTTCTGCTGTTGTCGAGGGTTGATGCCAGGTGATCTGTCTGATTTCATTCCTTTGAGACTTTATAACAACTGGTGCAATTGAACACCTTGTTAGGCCATTTCAGAGAGCAACTGAGAGTCAACCCCATTGCTGTGAGTCTGGAGTCACATGTAGGCCAGACCAGGTGAGGATGTCAGATTTGATTCCCTGAAGGACATTGGTGAACTAGATGGGTTTTTCCGACAATCGACAATAGTTTCATAGTCATAGTAGATTCTTAATTACAGTTTTTTTTATTGAATTCAAATTTCACTATCTATAGAGTCATAGAGTCATAAAGATGTACAGCACGGAAACAGACCCTTCGGTCCAACCCGTCCATGCCGACCAGATATCCCAACCCAATTTGGTCTCACCTGCCAACACCTGGCCCATATCCCTCCAAACCCTTTTTATTCATATACTCATCAAAATGCCTTTTAAGTGCTGTAATTATATCAGCCTCCACCACTTCTTCTGGCAGCTTATTCATACACATACCAACCTCTGCGTGAAAAAGTTGTCCCTTTCCCCTCTCACCCTAAACCTATGCCCTCTAGTTCTGGACTCCCCCAACGCAGGGAAAAGACTTTGTTTCTCTATACTATCTATGCTCTTCATAATTTTGTAAACCTCTATAAGGTCACCCCTCAGCCTCCGACACTTCAGGGAAAACAGCCCCAGCCTGTTCAGCCTCTCCCTGTAGCTCAAATCCTCCAACCCTGGCAACATCCTTGTAAATCTTTTCTGAACCCTTTCAAGATTCACAACATCCTTCCGATAGGTTTGCACACAATATTCTAACAGTAGCCTAACCAATGTCCTGTACAGCCACAATGTGACCTCCTAACTCCTGTACTCAATACTCTATCTGGCTCCCCAGAATATTAGCCGAGTTTCTGAATTAATAGTCCAGCGATATTACCAGGGGACCATCACCCAGCAATAAATTCCAACTCAGCCAATGGCATTCACATTTCATGAACAAATACAGCAAAAAATTAGTAAGATGCTTTAGAAGGTGAGGAAATCCAGTTGTGTTAATAAATGGGAGAACTGAGACCATTTTCCTTGAAACATTTTGGGAGGAGATTCAATTAAAATGATCTGAGGTGTCAATGGTAGTCATGGTGTGGAGATGCTGGACTAGGGTGGACAAGGTCAGAAGTCTCACGACCCCAGGTTATAGTCCAACAGGTCGTTTGAAATCACAAGCTTTCAGAGCAACACTCCTTTGTCAGGTGAAGTCATTCGGAGGAGTGAGGATGGGGCAGCGCTCCAAAAGCTTGTGATTTCAAATAAACCTGTTGGACTGTAACCTGGTGTCATGAGACTTCTGACAAAATAATTTGGGTATGGATAGAGTTGATAGACAGAAATTGTTCCCTTTGGTGTATAGAAGTTGGGAAGTTATGTTGCAGTTATACATGATGTTGGTGAGAATACAGTTGGAGCATTGTGTTTAGTTTTGGTCACCTTGCCATAGGAAGGACGTTATCAAACTGGAAACGGTGCAGAAGAAAATTACAAGAATTTTGCCAGGACTCAAGGGTCTGAATAATAAGGAGCAGTTGGACAAGCTAGACCCTTTTTTCTTTTGAGCGTATGAGACTGAGCGGGGATCTTACAGAAATGTGTAATATCATAAGAGGCTTGGGTAGGATGAATGCATTCAGCCTTTTTCCCAGGGTTGGGGAATCGAGGACTAGAGGGCATCAGTTTAAGGTTAGAGGAGAAAGAATAAAAGGTTATCTGAGGAGCAACTTTTTACACAGAGGGTGGTACGCATATGGAATGAGCTGCCAGCGGAAGTTGTTGAAGCGGGTACATTAATAACATTTAAAAGGCATTTGAACAAATACATGGATAGGAAAGGATTAGAAGGAGATGGGCCAAGTGCAGGGAAATGGGGTTAATACGGATGGACATTTTGGTTGGCATGGACCTGTTTGAGCCAAAGGGCCTGTCTCTGGGCTGTCGGTCTCTCTGATTCTATAGTGGAAGAATTAAGAACCACGGGCTACAGTTTTACAGTAATAAGATCATAAGGTGTAGGAACAGAATTGGGTCATTCAGCCCATTGAGTCTGCTCCATCATTTATTAACATAAAACATAGAATAACAGCGCAGTACAGGCCCTTCGGCCCTCAGAGTTGGGCTGATCTGTGGAACTAGTCTGAAGCCCATCACACCTACACTATTCCATTCTCGTCCATATGCATATCCAATGATCATTTAAATGCCATTAAAGTTGGCGAGTGTACACTGTTGCAGGCAGGTGGCTCCACACCCCTACTACTCTCTGAGTAAAGAAACTACCTCTGACATCTGTCCGATATCTATCACCCCTCAATTTAAAGCTATGCCCCCTCGTGCTCGCCGTCACCATACTTGGAAAAAGGCTCTCCCTGTCCACCCTACCTAACCGTCTGATTATCTTGTATGTCTCTATTAAGTCATCTCCCAACCTTCTTCTCTCTAACGAAAACAGCCTCAAGTCCCTCAGCCTTTCCTCGTAAGACCTTCCCTCCATACCAGGCGACATCCTGGTAAATCTCCTCTGCACCCTTTCCAAAACTTCCACATCCTTCCTATGTTGTGGTTCTGTTCGCCGAGCTGGGAATTTGTGTTGTAGACGTTTCGTCCCCTGTCTAGGTGCCATCCTCAGTGCTTGGGAGCCTCCTGTGAAGCGCTTCTGTAATCTTTCCTCCGGCATTTGTAGTGGTTTATCTCTGCCGCTTCCGGTTGTCAGTTCCAGCTGTCCGCTGCAGTGGTCGGTATATTGGGTCCAGGTCGATGTGCTTAGAGATTGAATCTGTGGATGAGTGCCATGCCTCTAGGAATTCCCTGGCTGTTCTCTGTTTGGATTGCCCTATAACAGTAGTGTTGTCCCAGTCGAACTCATGTTGCTTGTCATCTCCGTGTGTGGCTACTAAGGATAGCTGGTAGTGTCATTTCATGGCTAGTTGGTGTTCATGGATGTGGACCATTAGCTGTTTTCCTGTTTGTCCTATGTAGTGTTTTGTACAGTCCTTGCATGGGATTTTCCTAAACTTTGAATCCTTCCTATAATGTGGTGACCAGAACTGTACACAATACTCCAAGTGCGGCCGCACCAGAGTTTTGTACAGCTGCAGCATAACCTCATGGCTCCAAAACTCAATCTCTCTACCAATAAAAGCTAACACATCGTATGCCTTCTTAACAACCCTGTCAATCTGGGTGGTAACTTTCAGAGATCTATGTACCTGGACACCGAGATCTCTCTGCTCATCTACACTACCAAGAATCTTACCATTAGCCCAGTATTCTGCATTCCTGTAATCCAGCCTTGACAGGCTTTTGTGATGATGTACTCCAGTTGTTTTACCTTCTGAGAGAAGAAATTGCTCCTTATTTCTTACTAAATGTACAATTCATTGCCATGAGATTATACCCTCTCATCCTGGACTATCCTACAAGGGGAAATAATCTTGATTAATAATGGCCAATAGAAACAATGAAAACACAAGCAAAGGCCTTTTCCCTACAGCAAGGGGTGTGGGTCTGTAATGCACTGTCTGACAACATAGGGGAGCCTGCTTCAATTGAGACTCTCAGGGGGGATTGGACTAATATCTGAAAAAATATGTGCAACGTGATGGGGTGAAGGCAAGGAAACAAGTGAATAGAGTCCTAACTGGCCTCTCCCTGTGCTGTTAGAATTCAGTGAAGCTTCAAAGACTTGAAAACTCTTGTTAGAATAACGCTGGTATATTCTGAGCAGTGCAGGGTACCTGTGAGGCAGGTGGAGTAGTAATGGTACCTTCAGGAATGGATTCGGAAGCTGAGCTGAAAGCCAGACAGGATACTAACATAGTGAATGGTCTGCATCAGTAGGAGGTGATTGAACTGGTGATGGAGTCAGAGATATTAACTTCACATACTCTGGGGGGTATTTCTCCAGAGGGGAGAGGAGGACAGAGAGGAGGGAAGTAGAAGACTAGGGAGCAGTGACTGGAAACAGCAAGGAGTTGAGACCCAGGACTCAGTAGTGCAGTAGGATATTGGGAAAGACTGGCACGGTGAGGGGGTGCTACCTGTGGGAGCACGACATTCTGCTGTGAGTGTGCAGCCTGGCAAATACAAGATGAAGAGCTGGGAAATGGGAATTGGGAAGCTGTGAAGTGGGGCAATAGGGTGGAGGGGATGTAGGAGGAGGAGCTGGCTCTCAGGGGCATGAATCCCTGATTCCATCCCTTTCATGTCTACAGTCAGTGGTTTTGTAAATTCAGGAAACTCCCACATCAGGCACAGAGTCTTCTCCTTTTTTGGTTTCATTTGGAGAGATTTCTGAAGATTGGAATGAGATTCTGGGAGCTGCACTGACATCATCGAGTCACACTGACCAGGCACGAAACTGAGACCCAACCCCCAGCAGCATACCAGGCCTGGGGCTGAATACATTCAGCAGGAGGGGGTTGTCAGGGAGAAAGTTACCAGGCTATAAACAGCTGTCAGGCAGGAAGTGAAGCCACAAGTTTCTGGCTTGAGTGGAATTTAACCCTCCAACTGCTGGTATTGGATCCGAGTAGAAATTTATTTCATTCGTGTCGGACACATTTAACATCTGGTACATGATGTGAAATGAATGGCAACTTGTCACCTCTTCCCATCAAACTCCTCCATCAAACACTCTCACCAATCAACTCCCCATTCAACTCCCCCACCCATCAACTTGTGAGGAGCCTCCAGCCATCGTCAGGCATGGAATATAATGAGAAGTCTGTGCCTTTAGAAGGTGCTGAGTCCTTGGATAATGGCTGTTTTGGGCAGTAATGATTAATGAAAAGGCAGCAGAGGTCAGGCACTGAGCTGTTTAATGATTCTGCTAACCAATGACACACAAGTCCAGAAGGAATTGTTTATTGGTGTGGTAATGCAGCAGTGTGTTAAACAAGAGTGCAGACAGAAGACAGGCCCTCCTGCTGACTGCTCACTCCTGTAAAACTTTACTTAAACAGTTCTGGATATTTAATCAATGCCTGAATGCAATTCCATCACACACTTGGCTCCTGCAATTAATGGGTGCAGTTACCAAGCTTCCTGCACTGCCCCACGGCCTGGGGTCACAAGGTTAGCAACACACTCATGCATTTCATACACAGGCTGCTGAACAACAGCCAGCACACTGGACACAATGCCAAGCCTTGGGTGGGGAAAACTGCACACTAAGAAGCTTGGGACAGAGAGACAGAGGTAAAAACAATGACTGCAGATGCTGGAAACCAGATTTTGGATTAGTGGTGCTGGAAGAGCACAGCAGTTCAGGCAGCATCTGAGGAGCAGTAAAATCGACGTTTTGGGCAAAAGCCCTTCATCAGGATGCTGATCACCCATGAGGCGTTTCTTGATGAAGGGCTTTTGCCCGAAACGTCAATTTACTGCTCCTCGGATGCTGCCTGACCTGCTGTGCTCTTCCAGCAACACTAATCCAGAATCTGGTTTCCAGCATCTGCAGTCATTGTTTTTACCCAGATGGAAAAGGAGCTAGGCAGGTAGGACAAGTCCGGACAGGTCAAGGGGACAGTGCGGGCTGGAAGTTTGAAACTAGGATGAGGTGGGGGAAGGGGAAATGAGAAAACTGTTGAAGTCCACATTGATGCCCTGGGGTTGAAGTGTTCCGAGGCAAAAGATGAGGCGTTCTTCCTCCAGGCGTCTGGTGGTGAGGGAGCGGCGGTGAAGGAGGCCCAGGACCTCCATGTCCTCGGCAGAGCGGGAGGGGGAGTTGAAATGTTGGGCCACAGGGCGGTGGGGTTGATTGGTGCGGGTGTCCCGGAGATGTTCCCTAAAGCGCTCTGCTAGGAGGCGTCCAGTCTCCCCAATGTAGAGGAGACCACATTGAGAGCAAGGGATACAATAAATGATATTGGTGGGTGTGCAGGTAAAACTTTGATGGATGTGGAAGGCTCCTTTAGGGCCTTGGATGGAGGTGAAGGAGGAGGTGTGGGTGCAGGTTTTACAGTTCCTGCGCTGGCAGGGGAGGGTTGGTTGTAGGGGGGCGTGGACCTGACCAGGTAGTCATGGAGGGAATGGTCTTAAGAGAGACAGAGACTGAGGGAGATATACTGAGGAAAGGGAGCAAGACCACGGAAACTCATAAATGGGAGCAGGTGTAAACCATTCAGCTCTATTATTCAACATGAGCCATTTGTCTCTCTTGTCAAGCAGTCGTGGTGTCCCGACCCCTGGTCCAGGATCCGTGGGATTGAGTACTAACTGTTCAGAGGCATATAAGAAGATCTCTGAACAGGTTGATTAGAAAAATAGGCCCTAAAGAAAATTAGCCTGATAAATGGCTGATCTTCAATTCCACTTACCTGCCTGTCTCCCAAAACCTTGTATTCCCTTTGGAAAGTATTTCCTTTAAAGAAACCTGAGCCCAGTCTTAAATTTAGGCAGTGACAGCCCAGCCACAGCTTGCTGAGTTAGAGAATGCCAACCATTTCTAATGCTCTGAGTGGAAACATTTCTCCTTATAAGTCCACAGTGATTGCCTCTGATACTGTACCCTGTTCCAGCCACAGAACAGCCTCTGGCAGTTCCTCTGTTACGCTGCTTTACAATTTTATATGTTTCAAGGAAAATCTTCTCCACTGACAGTAGATTAATTTTACTCCATCTCTCCCCATTGAACAACTCTTTAACAAAGGTGGTTCTTCTAATTATAGACCCAAACCTGAAACATTAACTTGTCTTTTTTTGCTGTGATAAATGTTGCCAGGCCTGCTGTGGTAGTCTTGGTGCTGTATGTGCCCTACCGACAGTAACCTCAGGAGGATGGGGGATCAGGACACTGATGGGAGAAGTGTGTTGAGGTAAGATGCGATCTCACATGGTGACTGGAGACGGACTGCAGGATAATAAGTGCTTTTTCATCCCTTCATTTAAATTCCAGCCTCGGGGCATGATTGAGTCTCAGCCAAACAGCACAATCATTCAGTTACAAACATCCCACATCCTGCCTCTTGCTCACAGACACATCCCTCAGGACACATGAACAATCCCTCCATTTAGGATCAAGAGATTTCATCAGTCCAAAATCTTGAAATCGTGACCGGGAAATTGTTCCAGGTTCCTCCCATCCCTGGGAGGTGCAAAGTAAAAATTATGCATTCAGTGGAAGGGCATCACACACTGCTCACTGTCACAGGGCAGACTGGGGTATAATCACACACACTGCTCACAGTCACAGGGCAGACTGGGGTATAATCACACACACTGCTCACAGTCACAGGGCAGACTGGGGTATAATCCCACACACTGCTCACTGTCACAGGGCAGACTGGGGTATAATCACACACACTGCTCACAGTCACAGGGCAGACTGGGGTATAATCACACACACTGCTCACAGTCACAGGGCAGACTGGGGTATAATCCCACACACTGCTCACTGTCACAGGGCAGACTGGGGTATAATCACACACACTGCTCACAGTCACAGGGCAGACTGGGGTATAATCCCACACACTGCTCACTGTAACAGGGCAGATTGGCGTATAATCACACACACTGCTCACTGACACAGGGCAGACTGGCGTATAATCACACACACTGCTCACTGACACAGGGCAGACTGGGGTATAATCACACACTGTTCACTGTCATAAGGCAGACTGGGGTATAATCACACACACTGCTCACTGTCACAGGGCAGACTGGGGTATAATCACACACACTGTTCACTGTCATAAGGCAGACTGGGGTATAACCACACACACTGCTCACTGTCACAGGGCAGACTGGGGTATAACCCTCACACACTGCTCACTATCACAAGGCAGACTGGGGTATAATCACACACACTGCTCACTGACACAGGGCAGACTGGGGTATAACCACACACACTGCTCACTGTCACAGGGCAGACTGGGGTATAACCCTCACACACTGCTCACTATCACAAGGCAGACTGGGGTATAATCACACACACTGCTCACTGTCACAGGGCAGACTGGAGTATAATCACACACACTGCTCACTGTCACAGGGCAGACTGGGATATAATCACACACACTGCTCACTGTCACAGGGCAGACTGGGGTATAATCACACACACTGCTCACTGTCACAGGGCAGACTGGGATATAATCACACACACTGCTCACTGTCACAGGGCAGACTGGGGTATAATCACACACACTGCTCACTGTCACAGGGCAGACTGGAGTATAATCACACACACTGCTCACTGTCACAGGGCAGACTGGGATATAATCACACACACTGCTCACTGTCACAGGGCAGACTGGGGTATAATCACACACACTGCTCACTGTCACAGGGCAGACTGGGGTATAATCACACACACTGCGCACTGTCACAGGGCAGACTGGCGTATAATCACACACACTGCACACTGTCACAGGGCAGACTGGGGTATAATCCACACACACTGCTCACTGTCACAGGGAAGACTGGGGTATAATCACACACACTGCTCACTGTCACAGGGCAGACTGGGGTATAATCACACACACTGCTCACTGTCACAGGACAGGCTGGGGTATAATCACAAACACTGCTCACTGTCACAGGGCAGACTGGGGTATAATCCCACACACTGCTCACTGTCACAGAACAGACTGGCATATAATCACACACACTGCTCACTGTGAAAGGGCAGACTGGGGTATAATTACACACACTGCTCTCTGTCACAGGGCAGACTGGGGTATAATTACACACACTGCTCTCTGTCACAGGGCAGACTGGGGTATAATCACACACACTGCACACAGACACAGGGCAGAATGGGGTCTAATCACACACACTGCTCACTGTCACAGGGCAGACTGGGGTATTAACAAACACTACTCACTGTCACAGGGCAGACTGGGGTATAACGACACAAACTGCTCACTGTCACAGGGCAGACTGGGGTATAATAACACACACTGCACACAGACACAGGACAGACTGGGGTAAAATCACACACACTGCTCACTGTCACAGGTCTGAATGGGGTATAATCACACACACTGCTCACTGTCACAGGGCAGACTGGGGTATGATCACACACACTGTTCACTGTCACAGGGCAGACTGGGGTATAATCACACACACTGCACACAGACACAGGGCAGAATGGGGTCTAATCACACACACTGCTCACTGTCACAGGGCAGACTGGGGTATTAACAAACACTACTCACTGTCACAGGGCAGACTGGGGTATAACGACACAAACTGCTCACTGTCACAGGGCAGACTGGGGTATAATAACACACACTGCACACAGACACAGGACAGACTGGGGTAAAATCACACACACTGCTCACTGTCACAGGGCAGACTGGGGTATGATCACACACACTGTTCACTGTCACAGGGCAGACTGGGGTATAATCACACACACTGCACACAGACACAGGACAGACTGGGGTATAATCACACACACTGTTCAATGTCACAGGGCAGAGTGTGGTATAACCCTCACACACTGCTCACTGTCACAGGGCAGACCGGGGCATAATCACACACACTGTTCAATGTCACACGGCAGAGTGTGGTATAACCCTCACACACTGCTCACTGTCACAGGGCAGACCGGGGCATAATCACACACACTGCACACAGACACAGAGCAGAATGGCTTCTAATCACACACACTGCTCACTGTCACTGGGTGGACTGGGGTATAATCACACACACTGTTCACTGTCACAGGGCAGACTGGGGTATAATCCACACACACTGCACACAGATACAGGACAGGCTGGGATATAATCACCAATACTGCTCACTGTCACAGGGCAGACTGGGTTATAATCACACACACTGCTCACTGTCACAGGACAGACTAGGGTATAATCACACACACTGCTCACTTTGAAAGGGCAGACTGGGGTATAATCACACACACTGCTCACTGTCACAGGACAGACTGGGGTATAATCACACACACTGCTTGCTGTCACAGTGCATACTGGGATATAATCACATACGCTGCTCACTGTCACAGGACAAACTGGCGTATAATCACACACACTGCTCACTGTCACAGGACAGACTAGGGTATAATCACACGCACTGCTCAATGTCACAGGGCAGACTGGTGTACAATCACACACACTGCTCACTGTAACAGGGCAGATTGGGGTCTAATCATACACTCTGCACACAGACACAGGGCAGACTGGGGTATAATGACACACACTGCTCACAGTCACAGGGCAGACTGGGGTATAATCACACACACTGCTCACTGTCACAGGGCAGACTGGGGTATAATCACACACACTGCTCACTGTCACAGGACAGGCTGGGGTATAATCACAAACACTGCTCACTGTCACAGGGCAGACTGGGGTATAATCCCACACACTGCTCACTGTCACAGAACAGACTGGCATATAATCACACACACTGCTCACTGTGAAAGGGCAGACTGGGGTATAATTACACACACTGCTCTCTGTCACAGGGCAGACTGGGGTATAATTACACACACTGCTCTCTGTCACAGGGCAGACTGGGGTATAATCACACACACTGCACACAGACACAGGGCAGAATGGGGTCTAATCACACACACTGCTCACTGTCACAGGGCAGACTGGGGTATTAACAAACACTACTCACTGTCACAGGGCAGACTGGGGTATAACGACACACACTGTTCACTGTCACAGGGCAGACTAGGGTATTAACACACACTACTCACTGTCACAGGGCAGACTGGGGTATAACCACACAAACTGCTCACTGTCACAGGGCAGACTGGGGTATAATCACACACACTGCTCACTGTCACAGGCTAGACTGGGGTATAATCACACACACTGCTCACTGTCACAGGGCAGACTGACGTATAATTACACTCACTGTTCACTGTCACAGGGCAGAGTGGGGTATAACCACACAAACTGCTCACTGTCACAGGACAGACTGGCGTATAATCACACACACTGCTCACTGTCACAGGACAGACTGGGGTATAATTACACACACTGCTCACTGTCACAGGACAGACTGAGGTATAATCACACACACTGTTCACTGTCACAGGGCAGACTGGGGTATAATCACACACACTGTTCAATGTCACAGGGCAGACTGGGGTATAACCCTCACACACTGCTCACTGTCACAGGGCAGACTGGGGTATAATCACACACACTGCACACAGACACAGAGCAGAATGGGGTCTAATCACACACACTGCTCACTGTCACTGGGTGGACTGGGGTACAATCACACACACTGTTCACTGTCACAGGGCAGACTGGGGTATAATCACACACACTGCACACAGACACAGAGCAGAATGGGGTCTAACCACGCACACTGCTCACTGTCACTGGGTGGACTGGGGTACAATCACACACACTGCGCACTGTCACAGGGCAGACTGGGGTATAATCCACACACACTGCACACAGATACAGGACAGACTGGGATATAATCACCAATACTGCTCACTGTCATAGGACAGACTAGGGTATAATCACACACACTGCTCACTGTCACAGGGCAGACTAGGGTATAATCACACAGAGTGCTCACTGTCACAGGGCAGACTAGGGTATAATCACACACACTGCTCACTGTCACAGGGCAGACTAGGGTATAATCACACACATTGCTCACTGTCACAGGGCAGACTGGGGTATAATCACACACACTGCTCACTGTCACAGGGCAGACTAGGGTATAATCACACACATTGCTCACTGTCACAGGGCAGACTAGGGTATAATCACACACACTGCTCACTGTCACAGGGCAGACTAGGGTATAATCACACACATTGCTCACTGTCACAGGGCAGACTAGGGTATAATCACACACATTGCTCACTGTCACAGGGCAGACTGGGGTATAATCACACACACTGCTCACTGTCACAGGGCAGACTAGGGTATAATCACACACACTGCTCACTGTCACAGGGCAGACTAGGGTATAATCACACACATTGCTCACTGTCACAGGGCAGACTGGGGTATAATCACACACACTGCTCACTGTCACAGGACAGACTAGGGTATAATCACACACACTGCTCACTGTCACAGGGCAGACTGGAGTATAATCACACACACTGCTCACTGTCACAGGGCAGACTGGGATATAATCACACACACTGCTCACTGTCACAGGGCAGACTGGGATATAATCACACACACTGCTCACTGTCACAGGGCAGACTGGGATATAATCACACACACTGCTCACTGTCACAGGGCAGACTGGCGTATAATCACACACACTGCTCACTGTCACAGCGCAGACTGGGGTATAATCACACACACTGCACACTGTCACAGGGCAGACTGGGGTATAATCCACACACACTGCTCACTGTCACAGGGCAGACTGGGGTATAATCACACACACTGCTCACTGTGAAAGGGCAGACTGGGGTATAATCACACACATTGCCCACTGTCACAGGGCAAGCTGGGGTATAATCACACACACTGCTCACTGTCACAGGGCAGACTGGGGTATAATCACACACACTGCTCACTGTGAAAGGGCAGACTGGGGTATAATCACACACATTGCCCACTGTCACAGGGCAAGCTGGGGTATAATCACAAACACTGCTCACTGTCACAGAACAGACTGGCGTATAATCACACACACTGCTCACTGTGAAAGGGCAGACTGGGGTATAATTACACACACTGCTCTCTGTCACAGGGCAGACTGGGGTATAATTACACACACTGCTCTTGTCACAGGGCAGACTGGGGTATAATCACACACACTGCACACAGACACAGGGAAGAATGGGGTCTAATCACACACACTGCTCACTGTCACAGGGCAGACTGGGGTATAACGACACAAACTGCTCACTGTCACAGGGCAGACTGGGGTATAATAACACACACTGCACACAGACACAGGACAGACTGGGGTAAAATCACACACACTGCTCACTGTCACAGGTCTGAATGGGGTATAATCACACACACTGCTCACTGTCACAGGGCAGACTGGGGTATGATCACACACACTGTTCACTGTCACAGGGCAGACTGGGGTATAATCACACACACTGCACACAGACACAGGACAGACTGGGGGATATACACACACACTGCTCACTGTCACAGTGTAGACTGGGGTATAATCACACACACTGCTCACTGTCACAGGACAGACTAGGGTATAATCACACACAATGCTTGCTGTCACAGTGCATACTGGGATATAATCACATACGCTGCTCACTGTCACAGGACAAACTGGCGTATAATCACACACACTGCTCACTGTCACAGGACAGACTAGGGTATAATCACACGCACTGCTCAATGTCACAGGGCAGACTGGGGTATAATCACACACTGCTCACTGTCACAGGGCAGACTGGTGTACAATCACACACACTGCTCACT
The DNA here is from genome assembly GCF_037043375.1 of Chiloscyllium plagiosum. Taxonomy (NCBI): domain Eukaryota; kingdom Metazoa; phylum Chordata; class Chondrichthyes; order Orectolobiformes; family Hemiscylliidae; genus Chiloscyllium; species Chiloscyllium plagiosum. The sequence goes on from NW_028270148.1 coordinate 808,935, forward strand.
GTAACAGGGCAGATTGGGGTCTAATCATACACTCTGCACACAGACACAGGGCAGACTGGGGTATAATGACACACGCTGCTCACAGTCACAGGGCAGACTGGGGTATAATCACACACACTGTTCACTGTCACAGGGCAGATTAGGGTATTAACACACACTACTCACTGTCACAGGGCAGACTGGGGTATAACCACACAAACTGCTCACTGTCACAGGGCAGACTGGGGTATAATCACACACACTGCACACAGACACAAGGAAGAATGGGGTCTAATCACACACTGCTCACTGTCACAGGGCAGACTGGGGTATAATCACACACACTGTTCACTGTCACAGGTCTGAATGGGGTATAATCACACACACTGCTCACTGTCACAGGCTAGACTGGGGTATAATCACACACACTGCTCACTGTCACAGGGCAGACTGGCGTATAATCACACTCACTGTTCACTGTCACAGGGCAGAGTGGGGTATAATTAAACACACTGCTCACTGTCACAGGGCAGATTGGGGTATAATCACACACACTGCTCACTGTCACAGTGCAGTCTGGGGTATAATCCACACACACTGCTCACTGTCACAGGGAAGACTGGGGTATAATCACACACACTGCTCACTGTCACAGGACAGACTGGCGTATAATCACACACACTGCTCACTGTCACAGGACAGACTGGGGTATAATTACACACACTGCTCTCTGTCACAGGGCAGACTGAGGTATAATCACACACACTGTTCACTGTCACAGGGCAGACTGGGGTATAATCACACACACTGTTCAATGTCACAGGGCAGACTGGGGTATAACCCTCACACACTGCTCACTGTCACAGGGCAGACTGGGGTATAATCACACACACTGCACACAGACACAGAGCAGAATGGGGTCTAATCACACACACTGCTCACTGTCACTGGGTGGACTGGGGTACAATCACACACACTGTTCACTGTCACAGGGCAGACTGGGGTATAATCACACACACTGCACACAGACACAGAGCAGAATGGGGTCTAATCACACACACTGCTCACTGTCACTGGGTGGACTGGGGTACAATCACACACACTGTTCACTGTCACAGGGCAGACTGGGGTATAATCACACACACTGCACACAGACACAGAGCAGAATGGGGTCTAATCACACACACTGCTCACTGTCACTGGGTGGACTGGGGTACAATCACACACACTGCGCACTGTCACAGGGCAGACTGGGGTATAATCCACACACACTGCACACAGATACAGGACAGACTGGGGTATAATCACCAATACTGCTCACTGTCACAGGGCAGACTAGGATATAATCACACACACTGCTCACTTTGAAAGGGCAGACTGGAGTATAATCACACACACTGCGCACTGTCACAGGGCAGACTGGGGTATAATCCACACACACTGCACACAGATACAGGACAGACTGGGGTATAATCACCAATACTGCTCACTGTCACAGGGCAGACTAGGATATAATCACACACACTGCTCACTTTGAAAGGGCAGACTGGGGTATAATCACACACACTGCTCTCTGTCACAGGGCAGACTGGGGTATAATCACACACTCTGCTCACTGTCACAGGGCAGACTGGTGTACAATCACACACACTGCTCACTGTAACAGGGCAGATTGGGGTCTAATCATACACACTGCACACAGACACAGGGCAGAATGGGGTATAATCACACACACTGTTCAATGTCACAGGGCAGAGTGGGGTATAATCACACACACTGTTCACTGTCACAGGGCAGACTGGGTTATAATCACACACACTGTTCAATGTCACAGGGCAGACTAGGGTATTAACACACACTACTCATTGTCACAGGGCAGACTGGGGTATAACCACACAAACTGCTCACTGTCACAGGGCAGACTGGGGTATAATCACACACACTGCACACAGACACAAGGAAGAATGGGGTCTAATCACACACTGCTCACTGTCACAGGGCAGACTGGGGTATAATCACACACACTGTTCACTGTCACAGGGCAGAGTGGGGTATAATCCACACACACTGCTCACTGTCACAGGTCTGAATGGGGTATAATCACACACACTGCTCACTGTCACAGGGCAGACTGGGGTATAATCACACACACTGCTCACTGTCACAGGGCAGAGTGTGGTATAATCACACACACTGCTCACTGTCACAGGGCAAACTGGGGTATAATCACACACACTGTTCAATGTCACAGGGCAGAGTGTGGTATAACCCTCACACACTGCTCACTATCACAAGGCAGACTGGGGTATAATCACACACACTGCACACAGACACTGAGCAGAATGGGGTCTAATCACACACACTGCTCACTGTCACTGGGCAGATTGGGGTCTAATCATACACTCTGCACACAGACACAGGGCAGACTGGGGTATAATGACACACGCTGCTCACAGTCACAGGGCAGACTGGGGTATAATCACACACACTGTTCACTGTCACAGGGCAGATTAGGGTATTAACACACACTACTCACTGTCACAGGGCAGACTGGGGTATAACCACACAAACTGCTCACTGTCACAGGGCAGACTGGGGTATAATCACACACACTGCACACAGACACAAGGAAGAATGGGGTCTAATCACACACTGCTCACTGTCACAGGGCAGACTGGGGTATAATCACACACACTGTTCACTGTCACAGGTCTGAATGGGGTATAATCACACACACTGCTCACTGTCACAGGCTAGACTGGGGTATAATCACACACACTGCTCACTGTCACAGGGCAGACTGGCGTATAATCACACTCACTGTTCACTGTCACAGGGCAGAGTGGGGTATAATTAAACACACTGCTCACTGTCACAGGGCAGATTGGGGTATAATCACACACACTGCTCACTGTCACAGTGCAGTCTGGGGTATAATCCACACACACTGCTCACTGTCACAGGGAAGACTGGGGTATAATCACACACACTGCTCACTGTCACAGGACAGACTGGCGTATAATCACACACACTGCTCACTGTCACAGGACAGACTGGGGTATAATTACACACACTGCTCTCTGTCACAGGGCAGACTGAGGTATAATCACACACACTGTTCACTGTCACAGGGCAGACTGGGGTATAATCACACACACTGTTCAATGTCACAGGGCAGACTGGGGTATAACCCTCACACACTGCTCACTGTCACAGGGCAGACTGGGGTATAATCACACACACTGCACACAGACACAGAGCAGAATGGGGTCTAATCACACACACTGCTCACTGTCACTGGGTGGACTGGGGTACAATCACACACACTGTTCACTGTCACAGGGCAGACTGGGGTATAATCACACACACTGCACACAGACACAGAGCAGAATGGGGTCTAATCACACACACTGCTCACTGTCACTGGGTGGACTGGGGTACAATCACACACACTGTTCACTGTCACAGGGCAGACTGGGGTATAATCACACACACTGCACACAGACACAGAGCAGAATGGGGTCTAATCACACACACTGCTCACTGTCACTGGGTGGACTGGGGTACAATCACACACACTGCGCACTGTCACAGGGCAGACTGGGGTATAATCCACACACACTGCACACAGATACAGGACAGACTGGGGTATAATCACCAATACTGCTCACTGTCACAGGGCAGACTAGGATATAATCACACACACTGCTCACTTTGAAAGGGCAGACTGGAGTATAATTACACACACTGCTCTCTGTCACAGGGCAGACTGGGGTATAATCACACACTCTGCTCACTGTCACAGGGCAGACTGGTGTACAATCACACACACTGCTCACTGTAACAGGGCAGATTGGGGTCTAATCATACACACTGCACACAGACACAGGGCAGAATGGGGTATAATCACACACACTGTTCAATGTCACAGGGCAGAGTGGGGTATAATCACACACACTGTTCACTGTCACAGGGCAGACTGGGTTATAATCACACACACTGTTCACTGTCACAGGGCAGACTGGGGTATTAACACACACTACTCATTGTCACAGGGCAGACTGGGGTATAACCACACAAACTGCTCACTGTCACAGGGCAGACTGGGGTATAATCACACACACTGCACACAGACACAAGGAAGAATGGGGTCTAATCACACACTGCTCACTGTCACAGGGCAGACTGGGGTATAATCACACACACTGTTCACTGTCACAGGGCAGAGTGGGGTATAATCCACACACACTGCTCACTGTCACAGGTCTGAATGGGGTATAATCACACACACTGCTCACTGTCACAGGGCAGACTGGGGTATAATCACACACACTGCTCACTGTCACAGGGCAGAGTGTGGTATAATCACACACACTGCTCACTGTCACAGGGCAAACTGGGGTATAATCACACACACTGTTCAATGTCACAGGGCAGAGTGTGGTATAACCCTCACACACTGCTCACTATCACAAGGCAGACTGGGGTATAATCACACACACTGCACACAGACACTGAGCAGAATGGGGTCTAATCACACACACTGCTCACTGTCACTGGGTGGACTGGGGTACAATCACACTCACTGTTCACTGTCACAGGGCAGACTGGGGTATAATCCACACACACTGCACACAGATACAGGACAGACTGGGGTATAATCACCAATACTGCTCACTGTCACAGGGCAGAGTGGGGTATAATCACACACACTGCTCACTGTCACTGGGTGGACTGGGGTACAATCACACACACTGTTCACTGTCACAGGGCAGACTGGGATATAATCACACACACTGCTCACTGTCACAGGGCAGACTGGGGTATAATCACACACACTGCGCACTGTCACACGGCAGACTGGCGTATAATCACACACACTGCACACTGTCACAGGGCAGACTGGGGTATAATCCACACACACTGCTCACTGTCACAGGGCAGACTGGGGTATAATCACACACACTGCTCACTGTGAAAGGGCAGACTGGGGTATAATCACACACATTGCCCACTGTCACAGGGCAAGCTGGGGTATAATCACAACCACTGCTCACTGTCACAGGGCAGACTGGGGTATAATCCCACACACTGCTCACTGTCACAGAACAGACTGGCGTATAATCACACACACTGCTCACTGTGAAAGGGCAGACTGGGGTATAATTACACACACTGCTCTCTGTCACAGGGCAGACTGGGGTATAATTACACACACTGCTCTTGTCACAGGGCAGACTGGGGTATAATCACACACACTGCACACAGACACAGGGAAGAATGGGGTCTAATCACACACACTGCTCACTGTCACAGGGCAGACTGGGGTATAACGACACAAACTGCTCACTGTCACAGGGCAGACTGGGGTATAATAACACACACTGCACACAGACACAGGACAGACTGGGGTAAAATCACACACACTGCTCACTGTCACAGGTCTGAATGGGGTATAATCACACACACTGCTCACTGTCACAGGGCAGACTGGGGTATGATCACACACACTGTTCACTGTCACAGGGCAGACTGGGGTATAATCACACACACTGCACACAGACACAGGACAGACTGGGGGATATACACACACACTGCTCACTGTCACAGTGTAGACTGGGGTATAATCACACACACTGCTCACTGTCACAGGACAGACTAGGGTATAATCACACACAATGCTTGCTGTCACAGTGCATACTGGGATATAATCACATACGCTGCTCACTGTCACAGGACAAACTGGCGTATAATCACACACACTGCTCACTGTCACAGGACAGACTAGGGTATAATCACACGCACTGCTCAATGTCACAGGGCAGACTGGGGTATAATCACACACTGCTCACTGTCACAGGGCAGACTGGTGTACAATCACACACACTGCTCACTGTAACAGGGCAGATTGGGGTCTAATCATACACTCTGCACACAGACACAGGGCAGACTGGGGTATAATGACACACGCTGCTCACAGTCACAGGGCAGACTGGGGTATAATCACACACACTGTTCACTGTCACAGGGCAGATTAGGGTATTAACACACACTACTCACTGTCACAGGGCAGACTGGGGTATAACCACACAAACTGCTCACTGTCACAGGGCAGACTGGGGTATAATCACACACACTGCACACAGACACAGAGCAGAATGGGGTCTAATCACACACTGCTCACTGTCACTGGGCAGACTGGGGTATAATCACACACACTGTTCACTGTCACAGGTCTGAATGGGGTATAATCACACACACTGCTCACTGTCACAGGCTAGACTGGGGTATAATCACACACACTGCTCACTGTCACAGGGCAGACTGGCGTATAATCACACTCACTGTTCACTGTCACAGGGCAGAGTGGGGTATAATTAAACACACTGCTCACTGTCACAGGGCAGATTGGGGTATAATCACACACACTGCTCACTGTCACAGTGCAGTCTGGGGTATAATCCACACACACTGCTCACTGTCACAGGGAAGACTGGGGTATAATCACACACACTGCTCACTGTCACAGGACAGACTGGCGTATAATCACACACACTGCTCACTGTCACAGGACAGACTGGGGTATAATTACACACACTGCTCTCTGTCACAGGGCAGACTGAGGTATAATCACACACACTGTTCACTGTCACAGGGCAGACTGGGGTATAATCACACACACTGTTCAATGTCACAGGGCAGACTGGGGTATAACCCTCACACACTGCTCACTGTCACAGGGCAGACTGGGGTATAATCACACACACTGCACACAGACACAGAGCAGAATGGGGTCTAATCACACACACTGCTCACTGTCACTGGGTGGACTGGGGTACAATCACACACACTGTTCACTGTCACAGGGCAGACTGGGGTATAATCACACACACTGCACACAGACACAGAGCAGAATGGGGTCTAATCACACACACTGCTCACTGTCACTGGGTGGACTGGGGTACAATCACACACACTGTTCACTGTCACAGGGCAGACTGGGGTATAATCACACACACTGCACACAGACACAGAGCAGAATGGGGTCTAATCACACACACTGCTCACTGTCACTGGGTGGACTGGTGTACAATCACACACACTGTTCACTGTCACAGGGCAGACTGGGGTATAATCCACACACACTGCACACAGATACAGGACAGACTGGGGTATAATCACCAATACTGCTCACTGTCACAGGGCAGACTGGGGTATAATCACACACACTGCTCACTGTCACAGGACAGACTAGGATATAATCACACACACTGCTCACTTTGAAAGGGCAGACTGGAGTATAATTACACACACTGCTCTCTGTCACAGGGCAGACTGGGGTATAATCACACACTCTGCTCACTGTCACAGGGCAGACTGGTGTACAATCACACACACTGCTCACTGTAACAGGGCAGATTGGGGTCTAATCATACACACTGCACACAGACACAGGGCAGAATGGGGTATAATCACACACACTGTTCAATGTCACAGGGCAGAGTGGGGTATAATCACACACACTGTTCACTGTCACAGGGCAGACTGGGGTATAATCACACACACTGCTCACTGTCACAGGGCAGACTAGGGTATTAACACACACTACTCATTGTCACAGGGCAGACTGGGGTATAACCACACAAACTACTCACTGTCACAGGGCAGACTGGGGTATAATCACACACACTGCACACAGACACAAGGAAGAATGGGGTCTAATCACACACTGCTCACTGTCACAGGGCAGACTGGGGTATAATCACACACACTGTTCACTGTCACAGGGCAGAGTGGGGTATAATCCACACACACTGCTCACTGTCACAGGTCTGAATGGGGTATAATCACACACACTGCTCACTGTCACAGGGCAGACTGGGGTATAATCACACACACTGCTCACTGTCACAGGGCAGAGTGTGGTATAATCACACACACTGCTCACTGTCACAGGGCAAACTGGGGTATAATCACACACACTGTTCAATGTCACAGGGCAGAGTGTGGTATAACCCTCACACACTGCTCACTATCACAAGGCAGACTGGGGTATAATCACACACACTGCACACAGACACTGAGCAGAATGGGGTCTAATCACACACACTGCTCACTGTCACTGGGTGGACTGGGGTACAATCACACTCACTGTTCACTGTCACAGGGCAGACTGGGGTATAATCCACACACACTGCACACAGATACAGGACAGACTGGGGTATAATCACCAATACTGCTCACTGTCACAGGGCAGAGTGGGGTATAATCACACACACTGCTCACTGTCACTGGGTGGACTGGGGTACAATCACACACACTGTTCACTGTCACAGGGCAGACTGGGGTATAATCACACACACTGCACACAGACACAGAGCAGAATGGGGTCTAATCACACACACTGCTCACTGTCACTGGGTGGACTGGGGTACAATCACACACACTGTTCACTGTCACAGGGCAGACTGGGGTATAATCACACACACTGCACACAGACACAGAGCAGAATGGGGTCTAATCACACACACTGCTCACTGTCACTGGGTGGACTGGGGTACAATCACACACACTGCGCACTGTCACAGGGCAGACTGGGGTATAATCCACACACACTGCACACAGATACAGGACAGACTGGGGTATAATCACCAATACTGCTCACTGTCACAGGGCAGACTGGGGTATAATCACACACACTGCTCACTGTCACAGGACAGACTAGGGTATAATCACACACACTGCTCACTTTGAAAGGGCAGACTGGAGTATAATTACACACACTGCTCTCTGTCACAGGGCAGACTGGGGTATAATCACACACTCTGCTCACTGTCACAGGGCAGACTGGTGTACAATCACACACACTGCTCACTGTAACAGGGCAGATTGGGGTCTAATCATACACACTGCACACAGACACAGGGCAGAATGGGGTATAATCACACACACTGTTCAATGTCACAGGGCAGAATGGGGTATAATCACACACACTGCTCACTGTCACAGGGTAGACTGGGGTATAATCACACACACTTCACACAGACACAGAGCAGAATGGGGTATAATCCACACACACTGCTCACTGTCACAGGTCAGAGTGTGGTATAATCACACACACTGTTCAATGTCACAGGGCAGAGTGTGGTATAACACTCACACACTGCTCACTATCACAAGGCAGACTGGGGTATAATCACACACACTGCTCACTGTCACAGGGCAGAGTGGGGTATAATCCACACACACTGCTCACTGTCACAGGGCAGACTGGGGTATAATCACACTCACTGCTCACTGTCACAGTGCAGACTGGGGTATAATCACACACACTGCTCACTGTCACAGGGCAGACTGGGGTATAACCACACAAACTGCTCACTGTCACAGGGCAGACTGGGGTATAATCACACACACTGCACACAGACACAAGGAAGAATGGGGTCTAATCACACACTGCTCACTGTCACAGGGCAGACTGGGGTATAATCACACACACTGTTCACTGTCACAGGGCAGAGTGGGGTATAATCCACACACACTGCTCACTGTCACAGGTCTGAATGGGGTATAATCACACACACTGCTCACTGTCACAGGGCAGACTGGGGTATAATCACACACACTGCACACAGACACAGAGCAGACTGGGGTATAATCACACACACTGCTCACTGTCACAGTGCAGACTGGGGTATAATCACACACACTGCACACAGACACAGGGCAGACTGGGGTATAATCACACACACTGCTCACTGTCACAGGGCAGACTGGGGTATAATCACACACACTGTTCAATGTCACAGGGCAGAGTGTGGTATAACCCTCACACACTGCTCACTATCACAAGGCAGACTGGGGTATAATCACACACACTGCACACAGACACTGAGCAGAATGGGGTCTAATCACACACACTGCTCACTGTCACTGGGTGGACTGGGGTACAATCACACTCACTGTTCACTGTCACAGGGCAGACTGGGGTATAATCCACACACACTGCACACAGATACAGGACAGACTGGGGTATAATCACCAATACTGCTCACTGTCACAGGGCAGAGTGGGGTATAATCACACACACTGCTCACTGTCACAGGGCAGACTGGTGTACAATCACACACTGCTCACTGTAACAGGGCAGATTGGGGTCTAATCATACACACTGCACACAGACACAGGACAGAATGGGATCTAATCACACACACTGGTCACTGTCACAGGGCAGAGTGGGGTATAATCACACACACTGTTCACTGTCACAGGGCAGACTGGGGTATAATCACACACACTGTTCACTGTCACAGGGCAGACTAGGGTATTAACACACACTACTCACTGTCACAGGGCAGACTGGGGTATAACCACACAAACTGCTCACTGTCACAGGGCAGACTGGGGTATAATCACACAAACTGCACACAGACACAAGGAAGAATGGGGTCTAATCACACACTGCTCACTGTCACAGGGCAGACTGGGGTATAATCCACACACACTGCTCACTGTCACAGGTCTGAATGGGGTATAATCACACACACTGCTCACTGTCAGAGGGCAGAGTGGGGTATAATCCACACACACTGCTCACTGTCACAGGGCAGAGTGGGGTATAATCACACACACTGCTCACTGTCACAGGGCAGACTGGGGTGTAATCACACACACTGCACACAGACACAGGACAGACTGGGGTATAATCACAGACACTGTTCACTGTCAGAGGGCAGAGTGGGGTATAATCCACACACACTGCTCACTGTCACAGGGCAGAGTGGGGTATATACACACACACTGCTCACTGTCACAGGGTAGACTGGGGTATAATCACACACACTTCACACAGACACAGAGCAGAATGGGGTATAATCCACACACACTGCTCACTGTCACAGGTCAGAGTGTGGTATAATCACACACACTGTTCAATGTCACAGGGCAGAGTGTGGTATAACACTCACACACTGCTCACTATCACAAGGCAGACTGGGGTATAATCACACACACTGCTCACTGTCACAGGGCAGAGTGGGGTATAATCCACACACACTGCTCACTGTCACAGGGCAGACTGGGGTATAATCACACTCACTGCTCACTGTCACAGTGCAGACTGGGGTATAATCACACACACTGCTCACTGTCACAGGGCAGACTGGGGTATAACCACACAAACTGCTCACTGTCACAGGGCAGACTGGGGTATAATCACACACACTGCACACAGACACAGAGCAGAATGGGGTCTAATCACACACACTGCTCACTGTCACTGGGCAGACTGGGGTATAATCCACACACAATACACACAGATACAGGACAGACTGGGGTATAATCACCAATACTGCTCACTGTCACAGGGCAGACTGGGGTATAATCACACACACTGCACACAGACACAGAGCAGAATGGGGTCTAATCACACACGCTGCTCACTGTCACAGGGCAGACTGGGGTATAATCACACACACTGCTCACTGTCACAGGACAGACTAGGGTATAATCACACACACTGCTCACTTTGAAAGGGCAGACTGGGGTATAATTACACACACTGCTCACTGTCACAGGGCAGATTGGGGTCTAATCATACACACTGTTCACTGTCACAGGGCAGACTGGGGTATAATCACACACACTGTTCACTGTCACAGGGCAGAATAGGGTATTAACACACACTACTCACTGTCACAGGGCAGACTGGGGTATAACCACACAAACTGCTCACTGTCACAGGGCAGACTGGGGTATAATCATACACACTGCTCACTGTCACAGGTCTGAATGGGGTATAATCACACACACTGCTCACTGTCACAGGGCAGACTGGGGTATAATCACACACACTGCACACAGACACAGGACAGACTGGGGTATATACACACACACTCCTCACTGTCACAGGGTAGACTGGGGTATAATCACACACACTGTTCAATGTCACAGGGCAGACTGGGGTATAACCCTCACACACTGCTCACTCTCACAAGGCAGATTGGGGTATAATCACACACAGTGCTCACTGTCACAGGGCAGACTGGGATATAATCACACACACTGCTCACTGTCACAGGGCAGAGTGGGGTATAATCACACTCACTGTTCACTGTCACAGGGCAGAGTGGGGTATACTCCACACACACTGCTCACTGTCACAGGGCAGACTGGGGTATAATCACACACACTGCTCACTGTCACAGGGCAGAGTGGGGTATAATCACACACACTGCTCACTGTCACAGGGCAGACTGGGGTATAATCCACACACACTGCACACAGATACAGGACAGACTGGGGTATAATCACCAATACTGTTCACTGTCACAGGGCAGACTGGGGTATAATCACACACGCTGCTCACTGTCACAGGGCAGACTGGGGTATAATCACACACACTGCTCATTGTCACAGGGCAGACTGGTGTATAATCACACACACTGCTTGCTGTCACAGTGCATACTGGGGTATAATCACACACACTGCTCACTGTCTCAGGGCAGACTGGGATATAATCCACACACACTGCTCACTGTCACAGGGCAGACTGGGGTATAATCACACACGCTGCTCACTGTCACAGGGCAGACTGGGGTATAATCACACACACTGCTCATTGTCACAGGGCAGATTGGGGTATAATCACACACACTGCTTGCTGTCACAGTGCATACTGGGGTTTAATCACACACACTGCTCACTGTCTCAGGGCAGACTGGAAAATCATCACGCACACTGCTCACTGTCACAGGCCTGACTGGGGTATAATCACACACACTGCTCACTGTCACACGGTAGACTGGAGCATTATCATACCCACTGCGCAATGTCACAGGGCAGACTGGGGTATATCCACACACACTGCTCACTGTCAAAGTGCAGACTGGGGTATAATCATACACACTGTTCACTGTCACAGGGCAGAGTGGGGTATAATCCACACACTGTTCACTGTCACAGGGCAGAGTGGGGTATAATCCACACACACTGCTCACTGTCACAGGGCAGACTGGGGTATAATCACACACACTGCTCACTGTCACAGTGCAGACTGGGGTATAATCACACACACTGCTCACTGTCAGAGGGCAGACTGGGGTATAATCACACACACTGCTCACTGTCACAGGGCAGACTGGGGTATAATCACACACACTGCTCACTGTCACAGGGCAGACTGGGGTATAATCACACACACTGCTCACTGTCACAGGGCAGACAGTGGTATAACTACACACATTGCTCACTGTCAGAGGGCAGACTGGGGTATAACTACACACACTGCTCACTGTCACAGGGCAGACTGGGGTATAATCATACACACTGTGTACTGTCACAGTGCAGACTGGGGTATAATCATACACACTGTGCACTGTCACAGGGCAGACTGGGGTATAACTACACACGCTGCTCACTGTCGCAGGGCAGACTGGGGTATATTCACACACGCTGCTCACTGTCACAGGGCAGACTGGGGTATAATCACACACACTGCTCACTGTCACAGGACAGACTAGGGTATAATCACACACACTGCTCACTTTGAAAGGGCAGACTGGGGTATAATTACACACACTGCTCACTGTCACAGGGCAGACTGGTGTACAATCACACACACTGCTCACTGTAACAGGGCAGATTGGGGTCTAATCATACACACTGTTCACTGTCACAGGGCAGACTGGGGTATAATCACACACACTGTTCACTGTCACAGGGCAGAATAGGGTATTAACACACACTACTCACTGTCACAGGGCAGACTGGGGTATAACCACACAAACTGCTCACTGTCACAGGGCAGACTGGGGTATAATCACACACACTGTTCACTGTCACAGGGCAGAGTGGGGTATAATCATACACACTGCTCACTGTCACAGGTCTGAATGGGGTATAATCACACACACTGCTCACTGTCACAGGGCAGACTGGGGTATAATCACACACACTGCTCACTGTCACAGGGCAGACTGGGGTATAATCACACACACTGCACACAGACACAGGACAGACTGGGGTATATACACACACACTCCTCACTGTCACAGGGTAGACTGGGGTATAATCACACACACTGTTCAATGTCACAGGGCAGACTGGGGTATAACCCTCACACACTGCTCACTGTCACAGGGCAGAGTGGGGTATAATCACACACACTGTTCACTGTCACAGGGCAGAGTGGGGTATAATCATACACACTGCTCACTGTCACAGGTCTGAATGGGGTATAATCACACACACTGCTCACTCTCACAAGGCAGACTGGGGTATAATCACACACAGTGCTCACTGTCACAGGGCAGACTGGGATATAATCACACACACTGCTCACTGTCACAGGGCAGAGTGGGGTATAATCACACTCACTGTTCACTGTCACAGGGCAGAGTGGGGTATACTCCACACACACTGCTCACTGTCACACGGCAGACTGGGGTATAATCACACACACTGCTCACTGTCACAGGGCAGAGTGGGGTATACTCCACACACACTGCTCACTGTCACAGGGCAGACTGGGGTCTAATCACACACACTGCTCACTGTCACAGGGCAGACTGGGGTATAATCACACACACTGCTCACTGTCACAGGGCAGACTGGGGTATAATCACACACACTGCTCATTGTCACAGGGCAGACTGGGGTATAATCACACACACTGCTCACTGTCACAGGGCAGACTGGGGTATAATCACACACACTGCTCACTGTCACAGGGCAGACTGGGGTATAATCACACACACTGCTCACAGTCACAGGGCAGACTGGGGTATAATCACACACACTGCTCACTGTCACAGGGCAGACAGTGGTATAACTACACACATTGCTCACTGTCAGAGGGCAGACTGGGGTATAACTACACACACTGCTCACTGTCACAGGGCAGACTGGGGTATAATCATACACACTGTGTACTGTCACAGTGCAGACTGGGGTATAATCATACACACTGTGCACTGTCACAGGGCAGACTGGGGTATAACTACACACACTGCTCACTGTCACAGTGCAGACTGGGGTATAATCATACACACTGCGCACTGTCACAGGGCAGACTGGCGTATAATCCACACAAACTGCACACAGAGACAGGACAGACTGGGGTATAATCACCAATACTGTTCACTGTCACAGGGCAGACTGGGGTATAATCACACAC
The DNA here is from genome assembly GCF_037043375.1 of Chiloscyllium plagiosum. Lineage (NCBI taxonomy): Eukaryota > Metazoa > Chordata > Chondrichthyes > Orectolobiformes > Hemiscylliidae > Chiloscyllium > Chiloscyllium plagiosum. The sequence continues at coordinate 824,089 of NW_028270148.1, forward strand.
GCTGCTCACTGTCACAGGGCAGACTGGGGTATAATCACACACACTGCTCATTGTCACAGGGCAGACTGGTGTATAATCACACACACTGCTTGCTGTCACAGTGCATACTGGGGTATAATCACACACGCTGCTCACTGTCTTAGGGCAGACTGGGGTATAATCCACACACACTGCTCACTGTCACAGGGCAGACTGGGGTATAATCACACTCACTGTTCACTGTCACAGGGCAGAGTGGGGTATAATCCACACACACTGCTCACTGTCACAGGGCAGACTGGGGTATAATCACACACACTGCTCACTGTCACAGTGCAGACTGGGGTATAATCACACACACTGCTCACTGTCAGAGGGCAGACTGGGGTATAATCACACACACTGCTCACTGTCACAGGGCAGACTGGGGTATAATCACACACACTGCTCACTGTCACAGGGCAGACTGGGGTATAATCACACACACTGCTCACTGTCACAGGGCAGACAGTGGTATAACTACACACATTGCTCACTGTCAGAGGGCAGACTGGGGTATAACTACACACACTGCTCACTGTCACAGGGCAGACTGGGGTATAATCATACACACTGTGTACTGTCACAGTGCAGACTGGGGTATAATCATACACACTGTGCACTGTCACAGGGCAGACTGGGGTATAACTACACACGCTGCTCACTGTCGCAGGGCAGACTGGGGTATAATCACACACACTGTTCACTGTCACAGGGCAGACTGGGGAATAATCACACACACTGCTCACTGTCACATGACAGATTGGGTTTTCATCCACACACACTGCACACAGACAGGGCAGATTGGAGTATAATCACACACACTGTTCACTGTCACAGGGCAGACTGGGGTATAATCACACACGCTGCTCACTGTCACAGGGCAGACTGGGGTATAATCACACACACTGCTCACTGTAACAGGGCAGATTGGAGTATAATCACACACACTGTTCACTGTCACTGGGCAGACTGGGGTCTAATCACACTCACTGCTCACTGTTACAGTGCAGACTGGGGTATAATCACACTCACTGTTCACTGTCACAGTGCAGACTGGGGTTTAATCACACACACTGCTCACTGTCACTGGGCAGACTGGGGTATAATCACACACACTGCTCACTGTCACAGGGCAGACTGGGGTATAATCACACACACTGCTCACTGTCGGAGGGCAGACTGGGGTATAACTTCACACACTGCTCACTGTCACAGTGCAGACTGGGGTATAATCATACACACTGCGCACTGTCACAGGGCAGACTGGCGTATAATCCACACACACTGCACACAGATACAGGACAGACTGGGGTATAATCACACACACTGCTCACTGTCACAGGGCAGACTGGGGTAAAATCACACACACTGCTCATTGTCACAGGGCAGACTGGGGTATAATCACCAATACTGCACACAGATACAGGACAGACTGGGGTATAATCACACACACTGCTCACTGTCACAGGGCAGAGTGGGGTATAATTACACACACTGCTCACTGTCACAGGGCAGACTGGGGTATGACCACACACACTGCTCACTGTCACAGGTCTGATTGGGGTATAATCACACACACTGCTCACTGTCACAGGGCAGAGTGGGGTATAATTACACACACTGCTCACTGTCACAGGCCTGACTGGGGTATAATCACACACACTGCTCACTGTCACAGGTCTGATTGGGGTATAATCACACACACTGCTCACTGTCACAGGGCAGAGTGGGGTATAATTACACACACTGCTCACTGTCACAGGGCAGACTGGGGTATAATCACACACACTGCTCACTGTCACAGGGCAGAGTGGGGTATAATTACACACACTGCTCACTGTCACAGGACAGACTGGGGTATAACCACACACACTGCTCACTGTCACAGTGCAGACTGGGGTATTAACACACACTACTCACTGTCACAGTGCAGACTGGGTTATAATCACACACATTGCTCACTGTCACAGGGCAGACTGGGGTATAATCACACACACTGCTCACTGTCAAAGGGCAGACTGGGGTATGACCACACACACTACTCACTGTCACAGGGCAGACTGGAGTATAATTACACTCACTGCTCACTGTCACAGTGCAGACTGGGGTCTAACCACACACACTGCTCACTGTCACAGGGCAGACTGGGGTATAATCACACTCACTACTCACTGTCAAAGGGCAGACTGGGTTATAATCACACTCACTGCTCACTGTCACAGGGCAGACTGGAGTCTACCCACACACACGGCTCACTGTCACAGAGCAGAGTGGGGTATAATCACACACACTGCTCACTGTCACAGGCAGACTGGGGTATAATCACACACACTGCTCACTGTCACAGGGCAGAGTGGGGTATAATCACACACACTGCTCACTGTCACAGTGCAGACTAGGGTATAATCACACAGTGCTCACTGTCACAGGGCATATTGGGGTATAACTACACACACTGCTCACTGTCACAGGGCAGACTGTGGTATTATGACACTCACAGCTCACTGTCACAGGGCAGACTGGGGTATAACCACACACACTGCTCACTGTCACAGGGCAGACTGGGGTACAACCACACACACTGCTCACTGTCACAGGGCAGACTGGGGTATAATCACACACGGTGCTCACTGTCACAGGGCAGACTGGGGTATAATCACACACATTGCTCACTGTCACAGGGCAGACTGGGGTATAACAACACACACTGCTCACTGTCACAGAGCAGTCTGGGGTATTACCACACATTGCTCACTGTCACAGGGCAGACTGGGGTATTATGACACTCACAGCTCACTGTCACAGGGCAGACTGTGGTACAACCACACACACTGCTCACTGTCACAGGGCAGACTGGTGTATAATCACACACAGTGCTCACTGTCACAGGGCAGACTGGGGTATAATCACACACACTACTCACTGTCACAGGGCAGACTGGGGTATAATCACACACACTGCTCACTGTCACAGAGCAGACTGGGGTATATCAACACACACACTGCTCACTGTCAAAGGGCAGACTGGGGTATGACCACACACACTACTCACTGTCACAGGGCAGACTGGGGTATGACCACACACACTGCTCACTGTCACAGGTCTGATTGGGGTATAATCACACACACTGCTCACTGTCACAGAGCAGACTGGGGTATATCCACACACACTGCTCACTGTCAAAGGGCAGACTGGGGTATGACCACACACACTGCTCACTGTCACAGGGCAGACTGGGGTATATCCACACACACTGCTCACTGTCACAGGGCAGACTGGGGTATGACCACACACACTGCTCACTGTCACAGGTCTGATTGGGGTATAATCCCACACACTGCTCACTGTCACAGGACAGACTGGGGTATGACCACACACACTGCTCACTGTCACAGGTCTGATTGGGGTATAATCACACACACTGCTCACTGTCACAGGGCAGAGTGGGGTATAATCACACACACTGCTCACTGTCACAGGTCTGATTGGGGTATAATCACACACACTGCTCACTGTCACAGGGCAGAGTGGGGTATAATTACACACACTGCTCACTGTCACAGGGCAGACTGGGGTATAATCACACACACTGCTCACTGTCACAGGGCAGAGTGGGGTATAATTACACACACTGCTCACTGTCACAGGGCAGACTGGGGTATAATCACACACACTGCTCACTGTCACAGTGCAGACTGGGGTATTAACACACACTACTCACTGTCACAGGGCAGACTGGGTTATAATCACACACATTGCTCACTGTCACAGGGCAGACTGGGGTATAATCACACACACTGCTCACTGTCAAAGGGCAGACTGGGGTATGACCACACACACTACTCACTGTCACAGGGCAGACTGGAGTATAATTACACTCACTGCTCACTGTCACAGTGCAGACTGGGGTCTAACCACACACATTGCTCACTGTCACAGGGCAGACTGGGTTATAATCACACTCACTGCTCACTGTCACAGGGCAGACTGGAGTCTACCCACAAACACGGCTCACTGTCACAGGGCAGACTGGGGTATAACCACACACACTGCTCACTGTCACAGGGCAGAGTGGGGTATAATCACACACACTGCTCACTGTCACAGTGCAGACTAGGGTATAATCACACACACTGCTCACAGTCACAGGGCAGACTGGGGTATAATCACACTCACTACTCACTGTCAAAGGGCAGACTGGGTTATAATCACACTCACTGCTCACTGTCACAGGGCAGACTGGAGTCTACCCACAAACACGGCTCACTGTCACAGGGCAGACTGGGGTATAACCACACACACTGCTCACTGTCACAGGGCAGAGTGGGGTATAATCACACACACTGCTCACTGTCACAGTGCAGACTAGGGTATAATCACACAGTGCTCACTGTCACAGGGCATATTGGGGTATAACTACACACACTGCTCACTGTCACAGGGCAGACTGGGGTATTATGACACTCACAGCTCACTGTCACAGGGCAGACTGGGGTATAATCACACACACTGCTCACTGTCACAGGGCAGACTGGAGTATAATCACACACACTGCTCACTGTCACAGGGCAGACTGGGATATAATCACACACACTGCTCACTGTCACAGGGCAGACTGGGGTATAATCACACACACTGCTCACTGTCACAGGGCAGACTGGGGTATAATCACACACATTGCTCACTGTCACAGGGCAGACTGGGGTATAACAACACACACTGCTCACTGTCACAGAGCAGTCTGGGGTATTACCACACATTGCTCACTGTCACAGGGCAGACTGGGGTATTATGACACTCACAGCTCACTGTCACAGGGCGGACTGGGGTACAACCACACACACTGCTCACTGTCACAGGGCAGACTGGTGTATAATCACACACAGTGCTCACTGTCACAGGGCAGACTGGGGTATTATGACACTCACAGCTCACTGTCACAGGGCAGACTGGGGTATAATCACACACACTGCTCACTGTCACAGGGCAGACTGGTGTATAATCACACACACTGCTCACTGTCACAGGGCAGACTGGTGTATAATCACACACAGTGCTCACTGTCACAGGGCAGACTGGGGTATTAACACACACTACTCACTGTCACAGGGCAGACTGGGGTATAATCACACACACTGCTCACTGTCACAGAGCAGACTGGGGTATTACCACACATTGCTCACTGTCACAGGGCAGACTGGGGTATAACAACACACACTGCTCACTGTCACAGGGCAGACTGGGGTATAACCACACACATTGCTCACTGTCACAGTGCAGACTAGGGTATAATCACACAGTGCTCACTGTCACAGGGCAGACTGGAGTCTACCCACACACACGGCTCACTGTCACAGGGCAGACTGGTGTATAATCACACACACTGCTCACTGTCACAGGGCAGACTGGTGTATAATCACACACACTGCTCACTGTCACAGGGCAGACTGGTGTATAATCACACACAGTGCTCACTGTCACAGGGCAGACTGGGGTATTAACACACACTACTCACTGTCACAGGGCAGACTGGGGTATAACCACACACACTGCTCACTGTCACAGGGCAGACTAGGGTATATCCACACACACTGCTCACTGTCACAGGGCAGACTGGGGTATAATCCCACACACTGCTCACTGTCACAGGACAGACTGCGGAATAATCACACACACTGCACACAGACCCAGGGCAGACTGGGGTATAATCACACACATTGCTCACTGTCACATGGCAGACTGGGGTAATATCACACACACTGCTCACTGTCACAGGGCAGACTGGGTTATATCCACACACACTGCTCACTGTCACGGGGCAGACTGGGGTATAATCGCACACTGCACACAGACACAGGGCAGACTGGAGTATAATCACACACTGCTCATTGTAAAAGGGAAGTCTGGGGTATTACCACACACACTGCACACAGACAAAGGGCAGACTTGGGTATAACTATACCCACCGCTCATTGTCACAGGTCAGGCTCGGCTATAGTCACACACACTGCTCACTGTCACAGGGCAGACTGGGGTATAATCACACACTGCTCACTGTCACAGGGCATGCTGGGGTATAATCACACACTGCTCACTGTCACAGGGCAGAGCGGGGTATTACACACTGCTCCCAATGACAACTGATGAAATTTAAAATCAATGAAAGAAAGGTGCTTGTGCCAATGTTGGGGATGATGAAAACAATCTTGATCATCATAAAACCCAGTCTGGTTTACACAGTATCTTTACTGTCCTGCCCTGACCCGGCCTCCATTTGACCCCCGACCTGCAGCAGTGTGGTTAACTCTTTACTGCTGTATGAAATGGCTGTGCACCACTCAGTTCAAAGTTAATTAGAGTCCAGTAAGAAATGTTGGTGCTGCCCTCAGCCCATGGAAGAATCGATCAAGTGCAATGTGGTTAAGTGTGAAACTATTCACTTTGATCGTCAGACAAACGGAAAAGCATAACATTTCTTAAATGGTGAGAATCTGTCAATGGCAGATGTCCAAAAGGTTCTGGATGTTGGAAATAAAGATGCACTGCTGCAGTTGGATCGAGCCTTGGGAAGATCTCACCTACTTGCCACAGAATTGAGGTTGAGAATGGAGGTTAATCCCTGGGGTTATCGACATGTCTTTGAGGTCAAATGGAGGAAACTGGACCTGGATTGTGTAGAGTTTTGAAGAATGAAGGGCTAATCTTATTAAAATTTACAACAATTTTACTAGGTGTAAAGAGGTAGGTTTAGATTCCTTGTTTCCATTGGCTGGTGATTCTAAAACATGGGGACATCATTTCAAAATGAAGTCAGTTGGAATTTCTTCACCCAGATGTTAGCAAATCTTTATAAGACTGAGCTAGGTAGTCTCTTGATCATCAAGGGGTTCAAAGGTTACCAGAAGAAGTGAGTTTTGAGAAGGTTTGTAGGTCAGGTTGAGGTTCTGGATGTAAGTTTGATTGCTGAGCTGGAAGGTTCATTTTCAGACGTTTCGTCACCATACTGGGTAACATAATCAGTGAGCTTCTGGTGAGGCACTGGTGTTATGTCCAGCTTTTTATTGTATTGTTTAGGTTTTTTTGGGTTGGTGACGGTATTTCCTGTTCTTTTTCTCAGACGGGGGTAGATGGGGTCCAAGCTGATGTGTTTGTTGATAGAGTTCAGGTTGGAATGCCATGCTTCTAGGAATTCTCGTGCATGTCTCTGTTTGGCTTGTCCTAGGATGGATGTGTTGTCCCAGTCGAAGTGGTGTCCTTCCTCATCTGTATGTAAGGATACTAGTGAGAGAGGGTCATGTCTTTTTGTGGCTAGTTGATGTTCATGTATCCTGGTGGCTAGTTTTCTGCCTGTTTGTCCAATGTAGTGTTTGTTACAGTCCTTGCACGGGCTTTTGTAAATGACGTTTTGGCACCTACCACTCTCTGTGTAAATACCTTGCCTCACATATCTCCTTATCACCTTAAATCAATGCTTCCTAGTATTTGGCATTTCCACCCTTGGAAAAAGACTCTGACTATCACCTGATCCATGCCTTTTATAATTTTATAGACTTCTATCAGGCCACTCTTCAGACTCCAATGCTCTCACAGAAACATTCCAAGTTTGTCCAACCTTTCCTTAAAGCTCATACCCTCTAATCCAGGCAACATCCTGGTGAACCTCTGTCGTACTCTCTCCAAAGCCTTCACATCCTTCCTATCTGATGCCTACAGCTTGGTAGAACAACTGCTCTGTGCATGACTGCAAGAAATTACAGAGAGTCATGAACGCAGCCCAGTCCATCCCACAAATAATCTCTCATCTATTGACTCTGTCTGTACTTCCCACTGCCTCAGGGAAGCAGCCAATGTCATCAAAAACCCCTCCCAACCTGTTATACTCTCTTCCATTGGCTAGAAGGTATGAAAGTTTGAAAACACATACCAACAGACTCAAGATCAGCTTCTTCCCCTTTGTTACCAGACTTATGAACAGACCTCTCATATATGAGAATTGATCTTTCTCTGAACCTTCTCTGTAGCTGTAAAACTATATTCTGCATTCAGTTCTATTACCCTGATGTACTTATGTAAGGTATGATTTGTCTGGTTAGCACGCAATACAATACTTTTCACTGTATCTCAGCAAATGTGACAGTAATAAATCAAGTCAAATCACCTTTGGTATGGTGACTAGAACTGCACAAAAGATTGCAAATGTGGTCTTACTAAAGTTTCATTCAGTTGTCAATTCTTATATTCGGTGTTCTGACTGATGAAGACAGGAATAGTATCTGGGAATTTTCAGTGTAAGTTCTCTCCTTTGTCCTTGAGTGGACCTATCCTTTCCCGAGCTATCGTCTTGCTCCTAATTTACATATAAATGCTCTTATACAATGTCTCGTATGGCTCCTTCCCTACCTGGACTATGTACGTATTGTTTCAAGAGTACCTTTTTGATACAGATCATAAATTCTAACTCATCTAAGCCTGTGGCACTAACAGAGTACGAGTGAAGATTGGGGGAATTAAAATCACCCACTACAACAACTCTACCTGTTATTGCATTAAAATAAATACAGACCAGACCACCAGTCCCACTGTGTTCAGTACCTGGTCCTACCTGTTCCTCCTGTTAGGCTTCTTCCTAATCTTTCCCTTCACAATCTCTCCACATGCCGACCTGCTGCTCAGGTTCCCATCCCATGACACACTCATTTTAATCTCTCCTGAGTGGCACTCCCATACTTCCCTGTAAGGGTTTTGGTGCCCCTCAGTTTCAGTGCAACCTTTGTCTATGGTCATGATGTGGATGTGTCGGCTGGATGGACCCGTTAGAAGGCACACAACACCAGGTTATACACCTGGAGCAGATCATATACTCCACAACCACCTGATGAAGGAGCAGCGCTCTGAAAGCTAGTGCTTCCAAATAAACCTGTTGGACTATAACTTGATGTTGTGTGATTTTTAACTTTGAAACTTTATTGCTGGAACAGCACAGCAGGTCAGGCAGCATCCAGGGAACAGGAGATTCGACGTTTCGGGCATAGGCCCTTCTTCAGGAATGAGCAGAGAGTGTTCAGCAGGAGAAGATAAAAGGTAGGGAGGAGGGACTTGGAGGAGGGGAGTTGGAAATGTGATAGGTGGAAAGAGGTCAAGGTGAGGGTGATAGGTCGGAGTAGGGTGGAGGCGGAGAGGTCAAGAAGAAGACTGCAGGTCAGGAAGGCGGTGCCGGGCTGGAAGGATCCGGCTGAGACAAGGTGGGGGGAGGGGGGATGAAGAAACTGGTGAAGTCCAAGTTCATCCCCTGTGGTTGGAGGGTTCCCAGTCGGAAGATAAGACGCTCCTCCTCCGACCGTCGGGTTGTTGTGGTTGTATTCTGAAGCTGATTTTTAACTTTGTCCACCCCAGGCCAACACCGGCACCTCCACATCCTGTTGGATTATAACCTGGTGTTGTGTTACTTCTGACTTGGTTTCTGTCATTCATTACATCTTTGCTACCATTTGCAGGTTGTAAGGATTTGGGTTGTAAGGGCTGGACAGCTGGTTTGTGACACAGAGTAACACTAACAGTACAGGTTCAATTCCTACATTAGCTGAGGTTAACCATGAAAATCCTGCTTTTTCTGTGATCCTCATGTTAAACTCACCACCAGCTATTTCTCAGTCTCTAATGAGAGAGCAGACCTCTGGGACAGTGGTATCTTTAACGACATTATTACAAGGCTGTTGGGAGGGCCTAGTGTCAGCTCTGTCTCCCCCAAGGTTTGACTTTCCTCTCCCACCAAGTCTTTATGATATCATCACATTGGGTGGTGTTTCCTGGATGCACTCAGGTTTCAGACCCTAAAACAACACAATGCACTGTAGCAGTGTATTCATAGTAGCACTGGGTATAGGAATGTACCCACATAATTTGCAGTTTCACAGTGGGTGCAAGATATCATGATTCTGCAAAATGACAACACTCCCAGGAGCTGATTTGTAGAACTTTTAGAAGGTCCCACTGAATAGAGTGAAGAGGAAGTAAATCATTCATAATTTTCTAACTCAGTTTCTGGGATGTTTTGTGTTCCAATCACTGTTATCTGAGGGACAATGAACTTCCAGAAAGAATGCAAGAGATTTCGGAGGCAGGAAATGTTTCAAAGGGCTTTCAACTCAGTCCCATCAAGAATAGTGCAGTGACTTCAATATCCAACCAGAGATAAACATAGTAATTGAAAAATACTCACCCAAATGTTAACCCCTTGTACTCACAGAAACTGATGCTTTGTGAGGGGCAGGCCATGCCACACAAACCTTATTGAATTCCTTGAGGATGTGACAAAACACATTGATGAAGATAGAGCAGTGGATGTGGTGTACATGGATTTTAGCGAGGCATTTGATAAACGTTCCCATGGTACACTCATTTAGAAAATAAGGAGGCATGGATTCAGGGAATTTTGGCTGTGTGGATACAGAATTGGATGGCCTATAGAAGTCAGAGGGTGGTGGTAGATAGAAAGTATTCAGCCTGGAAATCGGTGACCAGTGGTGTTCCACAGGGATTGGTTCTGGGATCTCTGCTCCTTGTGATTTTTATAAATGACTTGGATAAGGAAGTGGAATGATGGGTTGGTAAGTTTGCTGATGACACCAAGGTTGGTGTTGTGAATAGAGTGGTGAGCTGTTATAGGTTGCAACAGGACATTGACAGGATGCAGAGCTGGGCTGAGAAGTGGCAGATGGAGTTCAACCTGGAAAAGTGTGAAGTGATTCATTTTGGAAGAGTTAAAGGCAGGATTCTTGGCAGTGTGGAGGAACAGAGGGATCTTCGGGTCCATGTCCATGCATCCCTCAAAGTTGTTACCTGAGTTGATAGGGTTGTTAAGAAAGCGTATGGTGTGTTGGCTTTCATTATCAGGGGGACTGAGTTTAGGAGACATGAGGTTATGCTACAGCTCTATAAAGCCCTGGCTAGATGACACTTGGAATATTGTGTTCAGTTCGGGTTGCGTCTTTATAGGAAGGATGTGGAAGCTTTAGAGAGGGTGCAGAGGAGATTTACCAGGGTGCTGCCTGGAGTGGGGGGGCATGTCTTATGAAGAAAGGTTGAGGGAGCTAGGGCTTTTCTTATTGGGGTGAAGAAGGATGAGAGGTGACTTGATAGAGTTGTACAAGATGATGAGAGGCATCGATACAGTGGATAGCCAGAGACTGTTTCCCAGTGGCTATCACAAGGGAGCATAATTTTAAGGTGATTGGAGGAAGAGTTAGGGGAGATGTCAGAGGTAAGTTCTTTCCACAGAGAATGGTGGGTGTGTGAGAATGGACTGCTGGCAGTGGGAGTAGAGTCAGATACATTAGGGACATTTAAGCGACTGTTGGATAGGCCCATGGATGATAGTAAAATGAAGGGTATGTAGATTAGTTTGATCTTAGAACAGGATAGAAAGCCGGCACAACATTGAGGGCCGAAGGGCTTGTACTATGCAGTACTGTTCTATGTTTTATGTTCAAGGGGATAAAATGACAGCAGCACTACTCAGTGCAGTGTGATGTTAAACACTTGCCTAACATTTGTTTAAACTCAACCTTTTAGCCCATGTTCTTGATCTGACTCTCTGCAAATTGCCGTTCAAGGCTTGGCAACTTTATTGGTATGACTGCTGTTGCTCTGGGAAACAAGATCAGAAACAAACCACCCAATGAACCTGACTCACCAATCAATAAGATCACAGCTGATCTCTTTGTGATTCTCATTCTATTTTCCAATATCCCCCATAATCTTTGATTCTCTTATCGAATAAGAATCTATCCAGTAGAAATGTTTCTGAATAAATGCCATTGATCTTGAAATTCTCTCCCAAAGGGATGTTTGTCTGCAACACATGGACTGTAGCAGTTCAAGAAGGCAGCTCACCAGAACCTTCTCAAGGACAACTAGGGATGAGCAATAAATACTGGCCCAGCCAGCGACGCCCACAAGTGAATAAAACAAAAGCTAGGTTTTCCAGCATTTTCTGTTTTTATATAAGAATCAATTTGCCTCAGTCTTTAAAATATTTAGTGACCCATTGCCAGTGCCTTCTGAGTGTTATGTTCACTGGGGGGGTGTGGTACACTGGAAATCAAGCCCAGCTATTCCCAGGGGCACAAAAATCAAAACATTTATGTATTATGCAAAGTTCATCAATTTATCTGGCTTTCAGACCCAGGTTAACAGAAAGCATAGACCACAATTCTATACTGAACAAGAATCACTATTTATTACAATAGACTCTAGCTACAGGTAAAAAGTTAGAAACATTGGCAAATAGCACTATTAGAGTCTAATGTGGAAAAATGTGAAGTTGTCAATTTTGGAAGGGCAAATAAAAGAACAGTATTATTCAAATTGCAAAAGTTGCAACACAAAGGGACATGGAGGTACTCGTGCATGAAATCCATAAAACTAGCACTCAGGAGCAGCAGGTAAACAGGAATGGTCATGGAACTGCGACAATACAAGGTGCTGGGGAGACCACATCTGGTCCTCTTACTTAAGAAAAGATATTGTTTCATTGAAGGCAGCTCAAAGAAGGATCACTCGGATGATCCCTGGTATGGAAGGATTGTCTTTGGAGTAAATGCTAAACAGGCTGGGTCTCTGCTCACTGGAGCTTAGAAGAAAGAGGGGTGATCTCATTGGAACCTATCGGATTCTGAAGGGACTTGATAGGGTCAATGCTGAGAGGATGGTTCCCCTCATGGGAGAGTCTAGGACCAGAGAACACAGTCTCAGAATAAAGGGGCACCAATTTAAGGCTGAGCTGAGGAGGAATTTCTTCTCTCAGAGGGTTGAGAGTCTTTGGAACTCCTTGTCACAGAGAGAGCTGTGGGGGCAGAGTCCGTGTGTATATTTAAGGCTGAGAGAGATTGATTCTTGATCAGTCAGGGAATCAAGGGTTACTGGGAAAGGGCAGGAAGGTGGATGTGAGGTATTTCGTATCATCCTTGATCCTATTGGATGGTGGAGCAGGCTCAAGGGACTGAATGACCTCCTGCTGTTCCTATTTCTTACGGCCTTGCTGTTAACTAAAACTCTCATTAGAAACTCGCTTATAAACCCTGTTACACACACAAAGCAGGCAACAAGCAGGAACAACAAGATTATTGAGCAGAAAGGAAAAATGGGAAAGACAGTTTAACAATCTTTGTTGCCCGGTTCAGTTGCTGAGATGATCCTCTGATTGTCTTTCTCTGGGGTTTTTGACTGATTGGTAAGATATATCTGGTGGTTAGTTCACTTGCAAGGAGTCACTGACTTTTCAGTTAAAAATCCCACCTTATAACAACAGTTTTAGGAATGATACACTGTTTTTCCTTCGGCTGGCAGTGAATGTTGATGTCACTGCAGAGAACAGAGAGATACAGTCTCTGAACTGGGGAAGAACTAAATGCCTCCCATCTCTCTGTAACTTGTTTTCAGCTTCACTTACCTCAGAACCAATCACACAGCTGCTGGCAGGCAAAAAGGTGTCAGTCGTTGATAACTGGTCACTAGCCCCATACACCAATGAACTTCTTATAGCCAGCTTATAGCCAGCAAATAGCCAGCAAATAGCCAGCTTATAGCCAGCATAAGCTGTACTTGTACAGCCCCTTGCTTCCAAATCGTCTCCAACTCAACATGCAATTACTGCTTGTTGGAGCAATTGTTCACATGATGCCTCAAAAGCAAGAACATAGAACATAGAACAGTACAGCACAGAACAGGCCCTTCAGCCCACCATGTTGTGCCGACCACTGATCCTCATGTATGCACCCTCAAATTTCTGTGACCATATGTATGTCAAGGAGTCTCTTAAATGTCCCCAATGACCTTTCTTCCACAACTGCTGTTGGCAATGCATTCCATGCTCTCACAACTCTCTGTGTAAGGAACCCGCCTCTGACATCCCCTCGATACTTTCCTCCAACCAGCTTAAAACTATGACCCCTCGTGTTAGTCATTTCTGCCCTGGGAAATAGTCTCTGGCTATCGACTCTATCAGATCAGCTTCCAAATCCAGGTTTTAAAAAGGGCTGGTTCCTCATTTCAGTCCCTGACTTTTAAAATAAAAAGTCACTGTCCTTACAGGAGCAGACAGTTCCAAAGCCACACAACCCTCTGAGAGCAAGCAATATCCCTCATTTTTATCGTCCAATAGGAGCTGAGCAAAGGCGTGAAACCTAATGGAAGGAAGGAACAGCACATGGCTATATTAATGAAGGGTTAATTAGATTGAACTTTTGTAAAACTTATGGGGATCTGACAATTACCAGGGTATGAGTTTCATGGACTGCAACTGACTGAAATAAAGATCTCACATAAAAATCCAAACTTGAATTCTGTTTAAATACAGCTTTCATGTGGATTATATCACTTATCTTTGTCCTTAAAGAGAACCTGAGGATGGTGATGGCTAGTACAAGGGGACATATCTTTAAACTGAGGGCTGATAGATATTGGACAGATGTCAGAGGTAATTTCTTTACTCAGAGAGTATTAAGGGTGTGGATCACCCTGCCTGCAAAAGGAGTAGACTCGTCACATTTAAGGGCATTTAAATGATTACTGGATAGACATTTGGATGATAATGGAATAGTGTAGGTTAGATGGGCTTCAGATTGGTTTCACAGGTTAGCGCAATGGCCTGTACCACGCTGCATTGTTCTATGTTCTATGAGCTCTGAAGTTCAACACAGAGGACTGACCTGCCAGAGGTCAAAGCATTTTCAGCAATGTGCAGAGATCTTTGTCTTTTACAAAAACAATACAATCTGGTCACTTTTGTAAAACACTGATTAGACCTCAGCTGGGTTCAATTCAGAGCACGTCCACTTTCCAAAAGATCCAAGCGTGTGGTGCTGGAAAAGCACAGCAGGTCAGGCAGCATCCAAGGACCAGGAAAATTGACATTTCGGGCAAAAGTCCTTCATCAGGAATCAAAAGATGTTTAGGCTTTGGAAGATGGAGAATGACAGGGATATTGTAAGAGATTTACTACAAATATACCAGAGTTAAGAGGTTTTAAAGATGTGGGGAGGCTTGTTCCTTTCACAGTAGAGGAGGTTAAGATGAAATTGAACAGATATGTTCAAAATGATGATGGATTTTCATCAAATAAACATGGAGAAATGATTTTGAGTGAGAAGACCTGTCAGTGCCAGATTTACCGAAGCACAGAGGTAGCTTAAAGCAGCCTCAGTGTTAACGTGGAAAATTGGACCCCCAGCTGAAGGGGAAAGCAGGAACAGGCTATTAGAATCCCTTCAGTGAAAACAGGCCATTTGGCCCATCAAGTCCACACTGACACTCTGAAGGGCACCCCCTTGCCCCCCTCCCAATAACTCTGCATTCCACATGGCCAATTCACCTAACCTTGGACTTTGGGAGGAAACCAGAGCACCGAGGGGAAACCCACACAGACACAGGGACAATGTGCAAACTCCACTCAGTCAGCTGAGGGTGGAAATGAACCCAGGACCCAGGCACTGTGAAGCAGCAGTGCTAACCACTGAGCCACATGTGACCCATTATTGAGTGGGATGATCATAGTGAATTGGCAAAGCAGGGTTAAAGGGCCGAATGGCCGAAAGCTTCTATTTTCTATGTTTTGTTTAGGCCTAAGCGAAAAGATCAGGGCGATGTAGGACACAATGGATAATTCTTTCAGCCATTCACCGCCTGATTCCTATTCCATATCATTCTCCAATTTGAAATCAGGGAAGCAGGAAGTTGCTTTTGGATGTTCCCCGACATCTGTCACTTGCGAGTGACCATAGGGAGCAGTATCTTGGTGAACTTGGTGTAATGTTTACATTAATTAAGCCTGTGATGTGTCAGTACAGATTCCCATCACTATGTCTTGAAACAGATTAGGAAGTTGAGAGTGGGAAAGGAAGTTGTGCACTCCAGATAACTGAGTGTCACAGTCAGCACAGGAAAGAAAGAACCAGGAGGAAGCTCAAGGACAGCCAAGGCTTAGCGAATAACTTTAATCAACCATTTTGTTGAATTAAAAACAGAACTAGCCTAAATGAAATATCTCCTGGTCAACCTCCTGGAGCAGATATTAACGTTAAAGTCTTTATCATGCACAGTCCACAAAAATCGGGAGGCTGGAGATGAAATCTAACTAGTATGGGACTTTGCCAAATGAGGCAGCTCCAGTAAACTGTTAGGGCTAATGTGGCAAGGGAATGGTAACCTGGATGAAACATTAAGGAGGAAACACAGAAAAAACAGATGAAAGAATACTTCAGAAATAGGAGCAGTCAGATGGGAAATGGAAGACAGATTAAGAGACAGATGTGGGAGCATAAGTGCCAATACACAAAGTGCAACAAAGAAATCTGATTCAAAGGATGGATAATATAATATTTCCAGTTCCAAGGAATTCAGGCAAGAAAGGAAAAGAAAGAAAAGGCCATTGGCAGCAGTAGTCATCAAAAAAAGGACAATTCTATTGAAGATCCAAAAGCTGAGGGTAGAATCTTGAGAAAGCCACCTAGATCTTGGTCACAGACTAAAGAGTCACTGAGAGTCTACTATTGCCTCTTTATAGAAAGGTCAGCACATCTTCTTCCAATCAGGCGCTCGACAGGTCAAGGACCCTGGGGACGGAAGTCATCGGCCAAGATCTCTTCCCCCAACTTCCTGTGGGTTAATACAACAGTAACAGGTTGAGGCCCTTCTCTAAGAACGAAGTTGCAGACAAAACAGGATTCCATCCATGGGCCTTCCCAACAAGACTGGACTGAATTGGTTGAACAGCCATGATCGTATTAACTGGCAGAGCAGGCCTGGTGAGCTAAACCGTCTACTTTTGTTCTAAATGGATGGAGGCAGGAAGGCATTAGTGATCAGTGTCCTTTCACCTGATTTAAATGCTCCCACAATGGTAGGAATCTACTGATGACCATGAATCCTTTGTTGGTTGTCAGAAAAATCCATCTGGCTCACTTATATTCTTCAAGGAAGGAAACCTGCCATCCTCACCTGGACCAGGGGATGTATGACTCCACAGCCTCAGCAATGTGGTTGATTTTAACTGCCCTCTGAAATGCTTAGCAAGCCACTCAGTTATCTCAATAAGTACTAAGTCTCAACAAAAAAAGATGGACAATCTGGCATCGAGCTAAGCACTGAA
Source organism: Chiloscyllium plagiosum (assembly GCF_037043375.1). Taxonomy (NCBI): domain Eukaryota; kingdom Metazoa; phylum Chordata; class Chondrichthyes; order Orectolobiformes; family Hemiscylliidae; genus Chiloscyllium; species Chiloscyllium plagiosum. The sequence goes on from NW_028270148.1 coordinate 841,256, forward strand.
ATGGACAGTGGCAGAAATAGCTGGGGGCTAGTGCCAAAACTGGGAAGCTCTCTCACAGAGTAGTCCAGCAACGGGATCAACAGCAGCAGAATTGTAACCAGTACAGCCTGTAACCTCATGGCCCGGCATATCCCCCACTCAACCATTCCCATCTGCCAGGGGGATCGACCCTGGTTCAATGGAGAGTGCAGGAGGGCATGCCAGGAGCAGCACCAGGCACACCTGAAACAGAGGTGTTCACCTGGTGAAGCTACCAAACAGGACTACTCACATTCCAAACAGCGTAAGCAACAAGTGATAGAACTAAGTGATCCACAAACAACAGATCAGGTCTAAGCTCTGCAGTCCTGCCATGTCCAGTGGAATGATGGTGGGAAATTAAACAACTCCCTGGAGGAGGAGGAGGTTCCACAGATATCCCCATCCTCAATGATGAAAGAGCCCTGCACACTAGTGCAAACGATAAGGCTGAGTAGATAAGCAGGAGGCTGGAACAGCACAGCAAGCCAGGCAGCGTCAGGACATAGAGAAGCCCAATGTTTCTGGTATAACACTTCTTCGGGAATAGGGGTAGGGGCTTTTGCACCTAAAGGGGGAGTGGGTGAAAGGTTAAGGGTGGGGATGGAGTGGAGTGGTGAGGTAGTGATAACTGAATAAAAATAGTAAGTTTGACCTGGTAGATCGACAAGAGGCATGAATCTGGTTGGTAGATGGAAGGAGGGATTGGTCAGAGGGATGGAAAGGAACAGGTGAAGCTGAAAAGGGAGTCGGGGGGGAGAGTTGAGGAGGTTATTTGTAATTGGAGAACTCAATGTTAAGTCCTCCAGGCTGTAGGCTGCCCAGGCAGAAGATGAGGTGTTGTCCAAAGAACTAACAAAGATAAGGCTAAAGCATTCACAGCAATCTTCAGCCAGAAGGGTAAAGGGATTGATCCATCTCGGCTCCTCCAGTGGTCCCCAGTATCACAGAGACCAGTCTCCAACTAATTCCATTCACTCAACGTGATATCAAAAAACATTCATAGACAGGGCCAGACCAGATTTATCCTAGGCTGCTCCGGGAAGCGAGAAAGGAGGTTGCTAAGCCGCTGGCGAGGATATTTGCCTTCTCACTCTCCACAGGAGTCATACCGGAGGATTGGAAGGAGGCAAATGTTATTCCACTTTTCAGGAAGGGGAATAGGGAAATCTCTGGCAATTATAGACCAGTCAGTCTTACGTCTGTGGTCAGCAAAGTTTTGGAAAGAAGCCTGAGGGATAGGATTTATGACTATTTGGCAAAGCATAGTGTGATTAAAGGCAGTCAGCATGGCTTTGTGAGGGGCAGGTCATCCCTCACAAATCTTATTGAGTTCTTTGAGGAGGTGACAAGACAGGTCGACGATGGTCGAGCAGTGGATGTGGTGTATATGGACTTCAGCAAGGCATTTGATAAGGTTCCCCATGGTAGGCTCATTCATAAAGTCAGGAAGTATGGGATACAGGGAGATTTGGCTGTCTGGATTCAGAATTGGCTGGCTGACAGAAGGCAGAGAGTGGTTGTAGATGGGAAGTATTCTGCCTGGAGGACAGTGTTGAGTGGGATCCCACAGGGTTCTGTTCTTGGGCCTCTGCTCTTTGTAGTTTTTATAAATGACTTGGATGAGGAGGTTGAGGAATGGGTTAGTAAATTTGCCGATGACACAAAAGTTGGAGGTGTCGTCGATAGTGTAGAGGGCTATTGCAGGCTGCAGTGCGACATTGACAGGATGCAGAGCTGGGCAGAGAAATGGCAGATGGAGTTCAACCTGGATAAATGCGAAGTGATGCATTTTAGAAGGTCAAACGCGAATGCTGAATATAGGATTAAAGACAGGATTCTTGGCAATGTGGAGGACAGAGGGATCTGGGTGTGCAAGTACATAGGCTTTCATTAACAGGGGGATTGAGTTTAAGAGCCGCGAGGTTTTGCTGCAGCTCTACAAGTCCCTGGTGAGACTACACTTGGAATATTGTGTCCAGTTCTGGTCGCCCTACTATAGGAAAGATACAGAGGCTTTGGAGAGGGTGCAAAGAAGGTTTACCAGGATGCTGCCTGGACTAGAGGGCTTGTCTTATGAAGAAAGGTTGACGAAGCTCAGAGTATCCTCTCTGGAGAGAAGGAGGAAAAGAGGAGACCTGATCGAGGTGTACAATATAATGAGAGGAATAGATAGAAACAATAGCTAGAGACTTTTCCCCAGGGTAGGATTGACTGGTATGAGAAGTTATAGTTTGAAGATATTAGGAGGAAGGTATAGAGGAGACGTCAGAGGTAGATTCTTTACACAGAGAGTTGTGAATGCATAGAATGCATTGCCAGCTGTGATGGTGGAAGCAGAGTCATTGGGGACATTTAAGCGACTGTTGAACATGCACATGGATAGCAGTGAGTTGAGGGGTGCGTAGGTTAGGTTATTATATTTTACATTAGGATTAAATCTTGGCACAACATTGTGGGCCTAAGGGCCTGTTCTGTGCTGTACTTTTCTATGTTCTATGTTCTATGACACTGGATACTGCAAAGGCTATGGGCCCTGATAACATTCCGCCAATAGTACTGAAGACTCGTGCTCCAGAACCTGCTGCTCTCCTGGCCAAGCTGTTCTAGTACAGTTACAGCGCTGGCATCTACCCGACAATGTGGAAAATTGTTCAGTTACGTCCTGCACATAAAATGTAGGACAAACCCAACCTGGCCAATTACCGCCCAATTAATCTGCTCTCCATCCTCAGTAAAGTGATGGAAGGTGTCATCAACAGAGTTATCAAGCAGCACCTGCTCAGCAATAACCTGCTCAGTGATGCCCAGTTTGGGTTCCCCCAGGGCCACTCAGCTGCTGACCTCATTGCAGCCTTGGGTCAAACATGGAGAAAGGAGCTGAATCCCAGAGGGGAGGGGAGTGACAGCCCTTGACATAGAGGCTGCTCATCTTGCAGAACCTGCGCCCACACCTTTCCCCCTCACTTCCCCCCCTCACCTCCCCCTCACTAGACTGTGGGAGGAAACCAGTGCACCCAGAGGGAGGAAACCAGTGCACCCAGAGGAAACCCTCACAGACACGGGGAGAATGTGCAAACTCCACACAGACAGTCACCTGGTTCCCTGGTGATAACCACTGAGCCACTGTGCCACCCCTAAAAGATGGTATGCATCAGCAGTCTTTGTGCCAAACGTGTATCAATCAAATGACCAGGACTCAAAGTCAAAGAGGGCTAGCCCTCTGTCAGGTGCAGGGAGGCTGCTGTCAGTCACAGTTCCCAGATAGTCAGTCAAGGGTTTTTACCAATGCCAGTCCACAGGCTTGACCGCACTCATATGGTAAGTTGGGTGGTTATGGTCAGGATTCCCTCCTTGTAAAGGTTGAGGAGGTAAATGTCAGGCACCCCACAACTTGTCTTGGCTCCTTCTGCCATATAATGGGTGAGTCTCCTCTGGAACGAGACAAAGGGAGGGATCGAGTGGCAGCGGGCACAGAGAAGATGCAGGGTCAGTAGTATGTGGGGATTGGGTGGGTGAGGTGAACTGAGGGCAAATGTTGCCTGAGAGACAGTGAGGGTGGCAGGCTTGCTGAAAGGTTGGTCCAGTCACAGAAACAGACTGAGTTTGAGGTAGTAGAGAAAAAATGGTGGCCATTTAGCCTGGTAGCAGTGACCTTCTTGGGATATTGCAGTGTGTTCACCCAGATGGATAAGACTGCCTGATTTCAGACACCAGCAGGGTCTGATTATACTTTCAGGATCCTGGTGTTGTGGCCTTCATTCTTGCTGATGGAGTTGGCGCTATTAGATGTTTGTCTAGCAGTGAGGCCAAGCGTTTCTTTGGCTTGGCTGATGTTTATTGATGTGAATATGGCTGTCATAGAGTCATAGAATCATAGAGATGTACAGCATGGAAACATACCCTTCAGTCCAACCCCTCCATGCCTACCAGATATAGAACATAGAACATAGAACATAGAAGAATACAGCGCAGTACAGGCCCTTCGGCCCTCGATGTTGCGCCGATCCAAGCCCACCTAACCTACACTAGCCCACTATCCTCCATATGCCTATCCAATGCCCGCTTAAATGCCCATAATGAGGGAGAGTCCACCACTGCTACTGGCAGGGCATTCCATGAACTCACGACTCGCTGAGTAAAGAACCTACCCCTAACATCTGTCCTATACCTATCCCCCCTTAATTTAAAGCTATGCCCCCTTGTAATAGCTGACTCCATACGTGGAAAAAGATTCTCACTGTCGACCCTATCTAAACCCCTAATCATCTTGTACACCTCTATCAAGTCACCCCTAAACCTTCTTTTCTCCAATGAAAACAATCCCAAGTGCCTCAGCCTTTCCTCATACGATCTTCCTACCATACCAGGCAACATCCTGGTAAACCTCCTCTGCACCCGTTCCAGTGCCTCCACATCCTTCCTATAGTATGGCGACCAAAACTGCACACAATACTCCAGATGCAGCCACACCAGAGTCTTATACAACTGCAACATGACCTCAGTACTCCGGAACTCAATTCCTCTACCAATAAAAGCCAGTACGCCATATGCCTTCTTCACCGCACTATTTACCTGGGTGGCAACTTTCAAAGATCTGTGTACATGGACACCAAGATCCCTCTGCTCATCCACACTACCAAGTATCCGACCATTAGCCCAGTACCCCATCTTTTTATTACTCTTACCAAAGTGAATCACCTCACACTTAGCTACATTGAACTCCATTTGCCACCTTTCTGCCCAGTTCTGCAGCTTATCTATATCCTGCTGTAACCTGCCACATCCTTCCTCACTGTCTACAACTCCTCCGACTTTCGTATCATCCGCAAACTTGCTCACCCAACCTTCTAACCCCTCCTCCAGGTCATTTATAAAAATGACAAACAGCAATGGTCCCAAAACAGATCCTTGCGGAACACTGCTAGTAACGACACTCCAAGATGAACCTTTACCATCAACTACTACCCTCTGTCTTCTTCCGGCCAGCCAACTCCTAATCCAAACCTCCAACTCACCCTCAATGCCATACCTCCGTATTTTTTGCAGTAGTCTACCATGGGGAACCTTATCAAACGCCTTACTAAAATCCATATACACCACATCTACTGCTTTCCCCTCGTCCACCTCCTTAGTCACCTTCTCAAAGAATTCAATAAGGTTTGTGAGGCACGACCTGCCCTTCACAAAACCATGCTGACTATCCTTGATCACATTATTCCTATCCAGATGTTCATAAATCCTATCCCTTACAATTCTCTCTAAGATTTTGCCCACAACAGAAGTGAGACTCACCGGCCTATAGTTACTAGGGTTATCCCTACTCCCCTTCTTGAACTAGGGAACCACATTTGCTAGCCTCCAATCTTCTGGCACTACTCCTGTAGACAACGAGGACATAAAAATCAAGGCCAATGGCTGTGCAATCTCCTCCCTTGCTTCCCAGAGAATCCTAGGATAAATGCCATCAGGCCCACTTATCTATTTTCACCCTTTCCAGAATTTCCAACACCTCTTCTCTACATACCTCAAAGCCATCCATTCTACTTAATTGTGACTCAGTCACAACCCAATCTAGTCCCACCTGTCAGCATCTGGCCCATATCCCTCCAAACCCTTCCTATTCATATACCCATCCAAACGCCTCTTAAATGTTGTAATTGTACCAGCCTCCACCACTTCCTCTGGCAGCTCATTCCATACATGTACCACCTCTGTGTGAAAAAGTTGCCTCTTAGGTCTCTTTTATATCTTTCCCCTTTCACCCTAAACATATGCCCTCTAATTCTGGACTCCCCAACCCCAGGAAAAATGCTTTGCCTATTTACCCTATCCATGCACCTCATAATTTTGTAAACCTCTATAGGGTCACCCCTCAGCCTCCGACGCTCCAGGGAAAACAGCCCCAGCCTGTTCAGCCTCTCCCTATAGCTCAAATCCTCCAACCCTGGCAACATCCTTGTAAATCTTTTCTGAACCCTTTCAAGTTTCACAACATCTTTCCGCTAGGACGGAGACCAGCATTGCACACAATATTCCAACAGTGGCCTAACCAATGTCCTGTACAGCCGCAACTTGACCTCCCAACTCCTGTACTCAATACTCTGACCAATAAAGGTAAGCATACCAAACACCTTCTTCACTATCCTATCTACCTGCAACTCCACTTTCAAGGAGCTCTGAACCTGTATTCCAAGCTCTCTTTGTTCAGCAACACTCCCTCGGACCTTACCATTAAGTGTATAAATCCTGCTAAGTTTTGCTTTCCCAAAATGTAGCACCTCGCATTATCTAAATTAAACTCCATCTGCCACTTCTCAGCCCATTGGCCCATCTGGTCCAGATCCTGTTGTAATCTGAGGTAACCCTCTTCGCTGTCCACTATACTTCCAATTTTGGTGTCATCTGCAAACTTACTAACTGTACCTCTTATGCTCACATCCAAATCATTTATGTAAATGACAAAAAGTAGAGGGCCCAGCACCGATCCTTGTGGCACTCCACTGGTCACAGGCCTCCAGTCTGAAAAATAACCCTCCACCGCCACCCTCTGTCTTCTACCTTTGAGCCAGTTCTGTATCCAAATGGCTAGTTCTCCCTGTATTCCATGAGATCTAACCTTGCTAATCAGTCTCCCATGGGGAACCTTGTCGAACGCCTTACTGAAGTCCATATAGATCACATCTACTGCTCTGCCCTCATCAATCCTCTTTGTTACTTCTTCAAAAAACTCAATCAAGTTTGTGAGACATGATTTCCCACGCACAAAGCCATGTTGATTATCCCGAATCAGTCCTTGCCTTTCCAAATACATGTACATCCTGTTCCTCAGGATTCCCTCCAACAACTTGCCCACCACCGAGGTCAGGCTCACTGGTCTATAATTCCCTGGCTAATCCTTACCGCCCTTCTTTAACAGTGGCACCACGTTTGCCAACCTCCAGTCTTCCGGCACCTCACGTGTGACTATCGATGATACAAATATCTCAGCAAGAGGCCCAGCAATCACTTCTCTAGCTTCCCACAGAGTTCTCGGGTACACAGATTCCGGTCCTGGGGATTTATCCACTTTTACCCGTTCCAAGACATCCAGCACTTCCTCCTCTGTAATCTGGACATTTTGCAAGATGTCACCATCTATTTCCCTACAGTCTATATCTTCCACATCCTTTTCCACAGTAAATACTGATGCAAATACTCATTTGGTATCTCCCCCATTTTCTGTGGCTCCACACAAAGGCCTCCTTGCTGATCTTTGAGGGGCGCTATTCTCTCCCTAGTTACCCTTTTGTCCTTAATATATTTGTAAAAACCCTTAGGATTCTCCTTAATTCTATTTGCCAAAACTATCTCATAACCTTGTCATCCTCTACCTTGATGTCATTGATGATGTTCAGGAATTCCTGGGTGGAATGGATTGAGTGACATGAGCCTTCTACTTGGTGTTTGAGTTTGCATTGCAGTTCCCTTGCTGGTCTGTATGTCGGTGTGCCGGGAAGTGAGTCTACGTGTCTGAGGGGGCCCCTTGTTTTTGTACCTTTGGTAATCCGTATGAATGTGGTGCGTTGGCTCCTTCAGGTTACATCTGTTGGAGGTCTGCCTTGTTAATGTCACCTGTTCTGTGGAGTTTCCTCAGGGTTTGCTGTAATGTGGTTTTCTAGCTGTGGAGTCAGATCCATTGCCACCAAGCCAGAATTCCATTCGCAAACGTATCGATTTGGACCCCATTTACCAACCTCTCAAAAACTGGAAATGATATCACCCACCACAACAAACTAAGAAAGATAAATAACAAGCGAGACAGGACACCAGTGTTTCACTGATGATGTTACCGAGCATGGTTCTGAAACATCTAGATTTAGATTAGATTAGATTACAGTGGGGAAACAGGCCCTTCGGCCCAACAAGTCCACACCGACCCGCCGAAGCGAAACCCACCCATACCCCTACATTTACCCCTTACCTAACACTACAGGCAATTTAGCATGGCCAATTCACCTGACCTGCACATCTTTGGATGGTGGGAGGAAACCCACGCAGACACGGGGAGAACGTGCAAACTCCACACAGTCAGTCAGCTGAGGCGGGAATTGAACCCGAGTCTCTGGCGCTGTGAGGCAGCAGTGCTAACCACTGTGCCACCGTGCCGCCCTAAACAAATCTGAGAACAAATCAACCACCTCAGCGAGCAAACGTACAACCTGATCCCCAACCTGAGCTACACATCCTCTCCAAAACCTCCTGTTTGATATGTTGCTGAACTCCTTAAATGATATAGAGGGAAGAATGAAACAATCAAAGATAACTTGTAATAAATATATTGCAAAGCTGAGCTGAATAGAAAAAGAACAGGAGAGATTTTTGTTTAAAGAAAGGGATAAGAAGGGCCAAGACCAATGTCAGAACAGATTAGCAGGAAACTAAAAGAGAACCAAATGTTTTTTATTAACTCAAATATTAAAAAGATAGTCCAAGGTTATCATCTTATGGTCTAATGATGGTTATGATCTGAAATGTGAACTCTGTTTCTGTCTGCTGTTATTCCTCACTGAGTTAGTGCACTGGGAATGCTGGTTATTCCTCACTGAGTTAGTGCACTGGGAATGCTGGTTATTCCTCACTGAGTTAGTGCACTGGGAACGCTGGTTATTCCTCACTGGGCTAGTGCACTGGGAACGCTGGTTATTCCTCACTGGGCTAGTGCACTGGGAACGCTGGTTATTCCTCACTGAGTTAGTGCACTGGGAACGCTGGTTATTCCTCACTGGGCTAGTGCACTGGGAACGCTGGTTATTCCTCACTGGGCTAGTGCACTGGGAACGCTGGTTATTCCTCACTGAGTTAGTGCACTGGGAACGCTGGTTATTCCTCACTGGGCTAGTGCACTGGGAATGCTGGTTATTCCTCACTGGGCTAGTGCACTGGGAACGCTGGTTATTCCTCACTGAGTTAGTGCACTGGGAATGCTGGTTATTCCTCACTGAGTTAGTGCACTGGGAATGCTGGTTATTCCTCACTGGGCTAGTGCACTGGGAACGCTGGTTATTCCTCACTGAGTTAGTGCACTGGGAACGCTGGTTATTCCTCACTGAGTTAGTGCACTGGGAATGCTGGTTATTCCTCACTGAGTTAGTGCACTGGGAACGCTGGTTATTCCTCACTGAGTTAGTGCACTGGGAACGCTGGTTATTCCTCACTGGGCTAGTGCACTGGGAACGCTGGTTATTCCTCACTGGGCTAGTGCACTGGGAATGCTGGTGATTCCTCACTGGGCTAGTGCACTGGGAACGCTGGTTATTCCTCACTGGGCTAGTGCACTGGGAACGCTGGTTATTCCTCACTCCGCTAGTGCACTGGGAATGCTGGGTTATTCCTCACTGAGTTAGTGCACTGGGAATGCTGGTTATTCCTCACTGGGCTAGTGCACTGGGAACGCTGGTTATTCCTCACTGAGTTAGTGCACTGGGAACGCTGGTTATTCCTCACTGGGCTAGTGCACTGGGAACGCTGGTTATTCCTCACTGGGCTAGTGCACTGGGAATGCTGGTGATTCCTCACTGGGCTAGTGCACTGGGAATGCTGGTGATTCCTCACTGAGTTAGTGCACTGGGAATGCTGGTGATTCCTCACTGAGTTAGTGCACTGGGAATGCTGGTTATTCCTCACTGAGTTAGTGCACTGGGAACGCTGGTTATTCCTCACTGAGTTAGTGCACTGGGAATGCTGGTTATTCCTCACTGGGCTAGTGCACTGGGAATGCTGGTGATTCCTCACTGGGCTAGTGCACTGGGAATGCTGGTGATTCCTCACTGGGCTAGTGCACTGGGAATGCTGGTTATTCCTCACTGAGTTAGTGCACTGGGAACGCTGGTTATTCCTCACTGGGCTAGTGCACTGGGAATGCTGGTGATTCCTCACTGAGTTAGTGCACTGGGAACGCTGGTTATTCCTCACTGAGTTAGTGCACTGGGAATGCTGGTTATTCCTCACTGAGTTAGTGCACTGGGAACGCTGGTTATTCCTCACTGAGTTAGTGCACTGGGAATGCTGGTGATTCCTCACTGAGTTAGTGCACTGGGAACGCTGGTTATTCCTCACTGGGCTAGTGCACTGGGAACGCTGGTTATTCCTCACTGGGCTAGTGCACTGGGAATGCTGGTTATTCCTCACTGGGCTAGTGCACTGGGAACGCTGGTTATTCCTCACTGAGTTAGTGCACTGGGAATGAAACCCCCGCTATTCTCAGTGTCCTCACAAAAATTAAAGAATTTTAAAAGTACATAAACCTCCCCAATTAACCCGTCTTTCAGACCCAGATTAACAGAAAGCACAGACCAGTTTCTGTACTTTACAAGAAATCCTATTTATTACAAATAAATAAATTCTAACTGAAGATGAACAATTATGAGCTGTCTATATTAGTTAAAGCTATAATAAGGAATAAAGCTACTTAAGTAAAAGAAAAATGATATGGATTCACAAACTCCACGGAGACAGAAACAGAATGACTGTTTTTGGTCTGGTTCAACCGAAAAGAGAGCGACCACTACCTTCTGAGAGAAGACATACCTTCCTATCCCCTTTTCAAATGAGTGTCCCCTTATTCAGTAACTATGGTCCTGAGTTCAACATTTGGAAACATCTTTCCAACATCTACCTTGTCAAGCTATCTGAGAATCAGAGGGTGGGTTGGTTGGGGGCATGGACCTAACAAGGGAGTCACAGAGGAAATGGTCTCTACGGAACACAGACAGGGACGGGGAGGGAAATATATCCCTTCTGGTAGGATCCATTTGTAGGGGGTGTATCACCTCCATTTTCCGTAGCTCCGCCCTTGAACCCCAACCCTCCAGTTGCAACAAGGACAGAACCCCTGTGCTCCTCACCTTCCACCCCACCAAACTCCGGATACATCACGTCATCCTCCACCATTTCCACCACCTACAAACAGACCCCACCACCAGAGATATATTTTGCTCCCCACTGCTATCTCCATTCCACAAAGACCATTCCCTCAGTGACTCCCTTTTCAGGTCCATGCACCCCCCCCCCCACCAACCCACCCTCCCCTCCTAGCACCATCCCCTGCCACCGCAGGAATTGCAAACCCTGCACCCATACCACTCCCCTCACCTCCGCCCAAGGCCCCTTCTACATCCAGCAGAGATTTTCCTGCACATCCACACATGTCATCTACTGTGTCCGTTGCTCCCGATGTGGCCTCCTCTACACTGGGGAGATAGGATGCCAACTTGCAGAACGTTTCAGAGAACATCTCTGGGACACCTGCAACAAGCAACCCCGCCCCCCCCCCCCCCCCCCCCCCATTCTGTGGCAGAATACTTTAACTCCCCCTCCCACCCTGCCAAGAACATGCAAGTCCTGAGCCTCCTCCACTGAAAAAAACTCTAGACACCTGACACCTGGAGGAAGATCGCCTCATATTTCGCCTCGGGACCCTCCAACCCCATGGCATCAACATGGATTTCACCAGTTTCCTCATTTCCACCCCCACCCCCAACCCTACCTTATCCCAGATCCAACCTTCCAACTCAGTACTGTCCTCTTGAACTGACCTGTCCAGCTTCCCTCCCATCTATCTGCTCCACCCTCCTCTCTGACCTATCACCATTACCTCCACCTCCATCTACCTTTCACATTCCCAGCTACCCTTCCCCCAGACCAATCCCCCTCCTATTTATCTCTCATCCCCCTTGGCACCCCCCCACAATTCCTAATGAAGGGCTTGTGCTTGAAATGTCCATTCTCCTGCTCCTTGGATGCTGCCTGACTGACTGTGCTTTTCCAGCACCCCACACTCTTTGACTCTGATCTCCAGCATCTGCAGGTATCACCTTGTCCAAGCTGTCTCATGATGTTTCAATTAAATCAGCCCTCTTTTTCATTCTTTCTGAAGGCTAGGGAACCGACAACAGGAGTTAACAGTCTCAGGATAAGTGATCAATCATTTAGGATAGAGAAGGAGAAATGTTTTCAGTCAAGGATAAATGAAGCATTGAAATTTTCTACTGAGAAATTTCTGGATGATCAGCTGTTGAATACATTTTGCAGAGTCTGGCTAGACCCACACCAATGTAGTCGACTCCTAATTGCCCTCAGAAATAGCACCCAGTGATGCCCTCATGTCATGAAGGAATAAAAGAAAGGACAGCTGTTTAAAAGAGCCAGGACAGACTGAATGGGCTGAATGGCCTCCTTCCATATTGAATCATTCTCGGATTCTCCCACTTCGAGACAGAGGCAGGACACAAACAAAAACTTTGATTCTTAATACAGAGATAATTATAACTGATCCGACAACATGAAATGAGACCATTTAGAGAAAAGTAAAGAGCATTGTACTGGAGACAAGGACTCTTTATCCACACAGTGGTGCAGTCTGTTGGCCACAGTACACAGAGACTCTCTATGGGATTATTAATCAGTTGGAACCTCTGTTATTATTGCACTCACTGTCGAGAATATTGTATCCGCCCTTCTGTCTCACACACAGAGGTCCTTCACACAGCAAGCTCTGCGTTTCCATTCATATGCTGCACACCCTCTTCCACACAGGATTGGCTTTAACGTTCCCTATTTAGAGTGCAACAAATTGTGAACACTTGAAAATTGAAATTCCATGGAATGGACATTTTTATTTACAGATTACAGTTACATTAAGTTTCCGGTTATCTCAAACTGCGCATTCCGGTCTGGTACCCCTGTATATAAATCACCAAGCTTATAGAACAGGAGAAGGCTATTCAGCACTCCACTGACAGAGCACTCCAATCAGGTTCCAGGTTTGTCTCCACCTTAACAGATTCTAAATGAATCAATCACACCCATAACCTGACAAAGATTGAGATCACAACTCAAACCCAAGACCAAGGATTGATGAAGCACTTGAAAGCAAGTATCTAACATTCATTGTAAGTGTTATTTACACAGCTGTTTGTTCAAGCAGCAGCAGTGACTGCAGATGAGCTGGAACCCAGGGCTTGTACAAAATGGACATTTGATGAGTTTCAATGATAACAGCCTCATGCCTGCCAACAATAATGTAACTGGCTCCCAGTTACTGAACAACTTACCAGGGTGTGTTACCATAAAACAAAGGACTACAGATACTGGCAATCTGAAGCAAAATTGAGTCTGTTCTGGACCTGAAACATTAACTCTGCTTTCTATCTACAGATGCTGTCAGACCTGCTGAGTTTCTCCAGCAATTTCTGTTTTTGTTGTGGCATGTGTGTTTGGTGAAAAGCCGCAGTATCCCACAGTAAGCACTTTACACAGATTGTCTGGTCAGTTATTTTATTGCTGTCTGTGGGAGCTTGTTACTAGATTTGTTGATGGAGTCCCCAATGTAACAAGGGTGTCTGTTCTTTAACAAGGACCACATTAACTAGAACTCTGAATTGTTATTTGACTGTACTGGACTGAGTCAGGTTGTTATTCTGCAGCAGTGTAATTTTTTTTAACGTGTTCTGTGTGAAATCTCGCCTTCACACTTGAGCCTGCTCCTGTGAATGGACCAAAGGGAATGTCAGAAAACCAGTCCATGTGCAAGTGAGGGAGAGAGAGCTGCTTGCTCGGAAATGTCCCCCTTCACTGACTTACCAAGTACATTCCTAACTGCACCAGTTAAATCATGGAAGATTGTGTCTATAAAGTAGTCATGAGCTCCATCCTAATGGGTATTTTTGATTGAGTTTTATTCCAAGTGGCCTGAATTGTTGCTTTACTTTGATTCAGCTGCTTGTCTAAGTTCTGCTGATAGATGATGTGCATATACAGGCCTGATTACAGCAGCACTGTTGGCAACATTGTCTACAAGTTAAAATGATTCCTGGCTCCGACCTTGGTTCCCTGATCCAATTGTATGCATCCTTGACCTTGGCTGTGACCTTTCACATTGCCAGGGTCTGCACGTACTCGTTTGTGTGTCTGTACCTGACCGTGTGCAGTGTGGGCTTGTGCTTTCTCGGGTGGGCATTCTTACTCATGGGTCTGCCCCTCACATTTGCACATACTCTGTGTACCCACTAGTGTGTACACGCTGACAGCTGCACTACCAAGTCTAGGATCTTTTTGTTCATATTCAATCCTGGAAAGTGGGCATTGCTGACAGGCCAGTATTGATCACCCCGCCCCGAACTGCCTTTTAGAAAGGGGGGATGAGCTTCTTTCTTAAATCACTGCAGCCCATGTGCTGCATGAAGGAAACACAATACATTTCCAAATCAGGATGGTGAGTGGCTCAGAGGGAACCTGAAGGGGATCTAGATGAAAATGGTGACGGGTTTGGGAAGTGCTGTTTAAGGAGCATTGGTTATTCCCTGCAGTGCATCTAATAGATGGTACACTGCTGCTATAAGGTGACACTGGGGGAGGGAGTGAATGCTTGTGGATGTGGTGTCAATCAAGCGGGAAGCTTTCTCCTGGATGGTATCAAGCGTCCTGAGTGTTATTGGAACTGTGCCCATCCAGGTAAGTGGGAAATATTCCATCGCATTCTTAAATTGTGCCTTGTAGATGGTGGACAGGCATTGGGAATCAGGAAGTGAGTTACTCATTTCACTATTCTGAGCCTCTGACCTGCTTTAGTGGCCATTGTATTGAAATTGCTTGCCCAGTTCAGTTTCTGGTCAATGGCAAGCCCCAGGGAGTTCCATCATGGCATTTACATTGAAAGTCAAGGATCGATGGTTAGATGCTCTTTTGTTGGAGATGGGTATCATGTAAATGTTACTTTCCAAGCCTGGATATTATCCAAATCTTGCAGCATTCTTCAATATCTGAGGAATCACAAACAGTACTGACCATTATGCAATCATTAGTGAACTCCAGTTTTGCCAGGGCTCCTTGACGCCACACTCGGTCAGATGCGGCCTTGATGTCAAGGGCTGTCCCTCTCCCCTGCCCTCCCCTCTGGAATTCAGCTCTTTTGTCCATGTTTGACCCAAGGCTATAATGAGGTCAGGAGCTGAGTGGCCCTGGGAGAACCCAAACTGGGCATCACTGAGCAGGTTATTACTGAGCAGGTGCTGCTTGATAGCATTAATAATAACATGTTCCACTACTTTACTGATAATTGAGAGGAGACTGATGGGGTGGGAAATGGCCAGGTTGGAGTTATCCTGCTTTTTGTGTACTGGACATATCTGGGCAATCTTTCACTATGTCGGATAGATGCCAGTGTTGTACCTGTACTGGGAGAGCTTGGCTAGGGGAGCAGCTAATTCAGAACTGCAAGTTGTCAGGGCCCATCGCCTTTGCAATATCCAACCCATTTCTTGAGATCACATGGAGTGAATCGAATTGACTAAAGACTGGTATCGGTGATTCTGAGGACCGCTGGAGGAGGCTGAGATGCCCCACTTCTGGCTGAAGACTGTTCCTGAAGTGTTGGGCTCCTCCTTCATTAATGATGGGGATGTTTCTGCAGCTTCTTTCTTCAGTGAGTTGTTGAGCTTACATAACCATTCGTGACTGGACGTGGCACGACTGCAGAGCCATTGATTGTGGGATCGATCAGCTCTGTGACTTGCTGCTTACAGTCAGGAGCAGGGACACATAAAGATAAATCTTCCAATCCCAAACCTCCTGTCAGCTGAACTCACATGGGCTGATCAACTCAGGGTTATATCAGCAAAGAGAGATCAAACCAGTGCAACTGAAGGACATTACAGAGACATAGAGAGCTACAGTCATAGAATTGTGAGAGTACAGCTCAATGTGTCTGTATCTGAGTCCGTACTGCTGCACATAATGATCCAATTCTCTTTGAAAGCCATGATTGAATCTGACTTCACGAACTCTCAGGCAAGTCATTCAAGATCTTAATGACTTGTTGTGTGAAATGATTTTCTCTCTCATTCCTCATTGTTTCTTCTGCCAATTACTTTAAATCTCTGCTGTTTGTATCTTGATCCTGTTGGGAATACATGTCTATATTTATCAACTCTTTAGACATTTTCTGGATTATAAGGGTTTTTTTTTTAAGTGTTTGAAAGGAATCATGCAGATTCTTGGAAATGAACTGAAAATGCAACGACGGCTGTGATCTATCGGCTGATTATGGAAACTCAAATGAATTCGGAAAAAGAGCCACTTTAGCTACTTTTGAGTCACCCTTTTTGTTTGTACAATCTCTCCACGTTCTACCAAAATGTATCACCTCACACTTTTCTGGTGTCCCTTTATTACATTGGGAGGTTAACTGAAGTATTTTGACTTAATTCTGTGAAGAATCTTCTTTTATTAAGCAGTTCTTGGGCTCAGAATCAGTGATCTGAATCCTAACACTCGAAGCAAAGTGTCAAGAGATGCCAGATGGCTACCTTCAATTGTGCTCAGCAGTGAGGAGGAGCTTATTTAAGATTTTTGATTTTCAGTTCAGGGGTCACCGAACAGGAGTTTAAAGGTTACAGGCACTGATCAAGGGTGGGCAGAGGGAGTCAGAGTAGACTCCTTATTAGGAGGGCTGTGGAGGTAACCTGACCAACTGAGATTGCAGTGACTTAGTGAGGGGTCACGGGTTGTTGGAAGACTCTGTACTGTTAGAACTCAGTTGCGGACGATACTAAGGTCGGTGGAGTTGTGGACAGTGACGAAAGATGTAGTAGGTTGCAGAGAGACACAGATAGGATGCAGAGCTGGGCTGAGAGGTGGCAAATGGAGTTTAATGCGGACAAGTGTGAGGTGATTCACTTTGGTCGGAGTAACCGGAATGCAAAGTACTGGGCTAATGGTAAGATTAGATTAGATTACTTACAATGTGGAAACAGGCCCTTCGGCCCAACAAGTCCACACCGCCCCGCCGAAGCGCAATCCACCCATACCCCTACCCCTACCCCTACATTTTACATTTACCCCTTACCTAACATTACGGGCAATTTAGCAAGGCCAATTCACCTGACCTGCACATCTTTGGACTGTGGGAGGAAACCGGAGCACCCGGAGGAAACCCACGCAGACACGGGGAGAACGTGCAAACTCCACACAGTCAGTCGCCTGAGGCGAGTATTGAACCCAGGTCTCTGGCGCTGTGAGGCAGCAGTGCTAACCACTGTGCCACCGTGCCGCCCTATTATTCTTGGGAGTGTAGATGAGCAGAGAGATCTCGGTGTCCAGGTACACAGATCCCTGAAAGTTGCCACCCAGATTGACAGGGTTGTTAAGAAGGCATACAGTGTTTTAGCTTTTATTAATAGAGGGATTGAGTTCCGGAACCATGAGGTTATGCTACAGCTGTACAAAACTCTGGTGCGGCCGCACTTGGAGTATTGTGTACAGTTCTGGTCACCGCATTATAAGGAGGATGTGGAAGCTTTGGAAAGGGTGCAGAGGAGATTTACTAGGATGTTGCCTGGTATGGAGGGAAGGTCTTACGAGGAAAGGCTGAGGGACTTGAGACTGTTTTCGTTGGAGAGAAGAAGGTTGAGAGGTGACTTAATAGAGACATACAAGATAATCAGAGGGTTAGATAGAGTGGACAGGGAGAGCCTTTTTCCAAGTATGGGAACGGCAAACACGAGGCGTCACAACTTTAAAGTGAGGGGAGATAGGTATAAGATAGATGTCAGAGGTAGTTTCTTTACTCAGAGAGTAGGAAGGGTATGGAATGCTTTGCCTGCAACGGTAGTAGATTCGCCAAGTTTAAGTGCATTTAAGTTGTCATTGGACAAACATATGGACGTCCATAGAATAGTGTAGGTTAGATGGGCTTCAGATTAGTATGACAGGGTGGCGCAACATCGAGGGCCGAAGGGTCTGTACTGCACTGTAATGTTCTATGTTCTATGTTCTAAATGGCAGGAATTTGTAGGCAGACGTTGGAGTGGTCATGGAGAGCTGGAGTAGGGAGTGTTGTGAGACTGGAGGAGATTACTGGGATTGGACGAGTTGTGGTACTGGAGATTACGTTTTGGAGAGAGAGTCTGTAGACGTTCCATAAAACAAACAAGGAAGGTCCTGGCAAGAGGCCAACAGTGATAGGCAGTTCCAATCTAACTTTCAACCCCTTGCCCTGATTCAGTATAAATCAATGAGGTCTGGAATGTCCCAACAGATTATGGCCTTGGTCCACTCAACCTGTCTGGAAATAAATAAACTTCAGTTTCCAATTACTCCTGCCCCTTGTACAGTCACACAGCCTCTTTGTGAGGTCTAGCCTGTGCTGCCCTTGCATTGACTTTACTGATTGTGAAACTGAAATGTATCTTTATAACAGTGAGTTCATGAAGAGAGACAGAGAGGATGAGAAGTGGGAAAGGAGCAGAAGAGGGAGGGAGGAAAGGACAGATAGAGGGGATTGGAGAGAGAGAGAGAGGGAGGGAGGGAGAGAGAGAGAGGGAGGGAGGGCAACTCACATAAAAGTTGAAGAGAATCACTTGCAATAGCTTCATTGCTTGTTCCTGCACGTTTTTATAAACCTTCCAAGGATCTATCCGTGACTTCTTCCTATTTCTGACCTACATCTTGCAACTTGGCCCAGCCATAGGTTTCACATGAAAAGACAAAACCTACCGTGACCTCGACATCATCTCTGTCAATTCTTCCTCGATTGCTGAATTAACTGACTGACATTCAGTCCCAAATGAACTGAAATTTCCTTCAACTAAATATTGGATGGACTGAAGCCATTCAAACACCTTCAGCCAGGGAAGAGAATCTGCACAAGAATGTACAAAGGTACAAATCACACAACACCAGGTTATAGTCCAACAGCTCTAATTGGAAGCTCTAGCTTTCGGAGCGTCGCTCCTTCATCTCCAAATCACAAGAATGTAAATCTTCATTAGAATTAGCATTCCAACAGAATTAGAACCCCGACAGTGTGGAAACAGGCCTTTCAGGTCCATACGAACCTTCCAGAGTAACCCACCCAGACCCATTCCTCTATTACTCTACATTTCCCCCTGACTAATGCGCTTAACCTCCACAACCCTGAACACTACGGGCAATTTAGCACAGCCAGTTCACCAAACCTGCACATGTTTGGGTTGTCAGAGGAAACCACAGCACCCGGAGGAAACCCACGCAGATACGGGGAGAATGTACAAACTCCACACAGAGAGTCGCCTGATTCGGGAATTGAACCCGGGTCCCTGGTGCTGTGAGGCAGCAGTGCTAACCACTAAGCCACTGAGTCACTGTGCCGCCCCAATTATGTAATTATAGCAGGTTTTATCACCAGTAACAAATGTATATGCTTCTAGAGTAGCCGGAATAGATTATCAAACACATGGGCAGAAACATTAGTATTATCTTTGTTCTTTTTCTGTCAAGATTGTGAACAATGCATTTGCATCAAATCCCCAAAGTGCCCTCAGCACACGTACATGTTACAGCACACATACACGTTACATCACATGTACACATTACAGTGCAGGTAAACTCACCATTGATTCAGAGGACTATAGGACTGTTCCCTCATTGGAGAGGGATGACTGGTGCGGTTTAACCTGAGGCTCAGGAAAAGGGCGAGGTCAAAAGGGAAAAGAGAAGTGTACATCCAAGAGGAAAAGGGAAGTGTACATAAGGTCTAGGCAGCTAAGAACAGAACGGGCCCTGGAGGAATATCGGGAGAATAGGACCAGTTTTAAACAAGGAATCAAGCGGGTAAAAGGGGTCATGAAATAGCTTTATTGAGCAGAATTAAGGAGAATCCCAAAGCTTTTTATTCTTATATAAGAAGTAAGCGGGTAACTAGAGAAAGGATTGGTCCACTAAAGGATAATGAAGGAAGGCTGTGTGTCGAACCTGAGAGAATGGGTGAGATTCTGAATGATTACTTTGCATCAGTGTTCACTGAGGAGAGGAACATGATGAATGTTGAGATTAGAGATAGAAGTTTGATTAGTCTCGATCACGTTGACATAGGTAGGGAAGATGTGTTGGGAGGCTAGAGGTTATTAAGGTGGACAAATCCCCAGGACTGGATGGGATCTATCCCAAGTTGCTGTGGGAGGCGAGAGAGGAAATAGTTGGGGCCCTGACAGATAACTTTGTGGCATCCTTAAACACAGGTGAGGTGCCGGAGGACTGGAGGGTTGCTCATGTTGTCCCCCTGTACAAGAATGTTAGTAGGGATATTCCAGGTAACTACAGACCAGTGAACCTGACGTCAGTGGTGGGAAGGTTGCTGGAAAGAAATGAGGATTAAAAAGCTTCCAGTGACGGAAATTGATGGGGTTGAGCTGCTTCTATCTCAATGCAAGGAGTATTAGACACCAGGTAGATGAACTATGGGCATAGCTGGACACATGGCAGCATGATGTCATTGCTACAATGGAAACCTGGGTAATGGAGGGGCAAAACTGGCAGCTCAATATCCCTGGATATAGAGTTTACAGGCAGGAGAGCGTGGATGACCAGGAGGAGGGGTTTGTAGTCTTGGTTAAACAAGCAATGACAGTTGTGAGAAAGGATGATATTCTAAACAGGTTAACAAATGAGTCTTTGTAGGTCGAGTTCAGAAATCAAAAAAAGGGACAATCACATTACTAGGCCTGTGCAACAGAGGCCCAAATAGTGAGAGGGAGATAGAAGAACATAGGTGTAATAAATTTGTAACATATACATTTCTGCCTGTAGTAACAGGAAGGCAATAACTGTAGGAGACTTCAGTTATCTCAGTATCAACCGGGTTTCAAATAACATGAGGGGCTTTGGGGTGAAAACTTCATGTACGGTGTCCAGGAGAATTATTTTAAATGATATATGACAAGCCCAACAAGAGGAGATTCTGGATTTAATTTCAGGAAATGAAGATGGGCAAGTGGGTGAAGACAGTGGGTGACCAGTCAGGGATAGTGGCCACAATTCAGTTAGATTTAGTTTTATCATGTAAAAGTACAGAGGGAAATCAGGAGGAAAAATTTAAATGGAGAAGTGATTTGGCTGAGATGGACTGGACAGGGCTGTTGAAGGATAAATCAGTGATAAACTAGTAGAAGGTGCTAACAAGAGAAACAAAAACAGAAATTGCTGGAAAAGCTCAGCAGGTTTGGCAGCATTTGTGGAGACAAATCAGAGTTAACGTTTTGGGTTAAGTAACCCTTCCTCAGGAGAGTTGCTGCCAGACCTACTGAGCTTTTTCAATAATTTATATTTTTGTTTCCGGTTTACAGCCCTGCAGTTATTTTATTTAAGAAATGAGATCCTCGGGCAACAACGCAGACATTTCCCTTCCAAAAATAAGAATGGTACTGCCAAATCTAGACTCTCATGGTTGTCTAGAGAAACACAGGGGAAGGTTAAACAGAAAAAGAAAGCTTATGATAGTCACAGAAACCTCAACATTGCAGAAAGCCTACAGGGGTATAGAATGTACAGGGATCAACAAATAAAAGGAATCATAGAGAGGGCAAGATAAAGGAAAACACAAAGATGGTTTACCAGAATATAAGGAGCAAAAGGATAGTTAAGAAAAAAGTGGAACCTATCAGAGATGAAGAAGGGAACTTGGGCGGCACAGTGGCTCAGTGGTTAGCACTGCTGCCTCACGGCGCCAGAGACCCGGGTTCAATTCCTGCCTCAGGCGACGGACTGCGTAGAGTTTGCAAATTCTCCCCGTGTCTGTGTGGGTTTCCTCCCACAGTCCAAAGATGTGCAGGTCAGGTGAATTGGCCAGGCTAAATTCCCCGTAGTGTTAGGTAAGGGGTAAATGTAGGGGTATGGGTGGGTTGCACTTTGGTTACCCAAGGCGTGGAACACGCAAACTCCACACGGTTACCCAAGGCGTGGAACACGCAAACTCCACACGGTTACCCAAGGTGTGGAACAAACAAACCCCACACGGTTACCCAAGGCGAGGAACACGCAAACCCCACGCGGTTACCCAAGGCGAGGAACACGGAAACCCGACACGGCTACCTAAGGTGTGGAACACGCAAACCCCACACGGTTACCCAAGGCGAGGAACACGCAAACCCCACACGGTTACCCAAGGTGTGGACCACGCAAACCCCACACGGTTACCCAAGGCGTGGAACAAGCAAACCCCACACGGTTACCCAAGGCGTGGAACAAGCAAACCCCCCACACGGTTACCCAAGGCGTGGAACACGCAAACCCCACACGGTTACCCAAGGCGTGGAGCACGCAAACCCCACACGGTTACCCAAGGCGTGGAACACGCAAACCCCACACGGTTACCCAAGGCGTGGAACAAGCAAACCCCCCACACGGTTACCCAAAGCATGGAACACGCAAACCCCACACGGTTACCCAAGGCGAGGAACACGCAAACTCCACATGGTTACCCAAGGCGAGGAACACGCAAACTCCACATGGTTACCCAAGGCGTGGAACACGCAAACTCCACACAGTTACCCAAGGCGTGGAACACGCAAACCCCACACGGTTACCCAAGGTGTGGAACACACAAACTCCACACGGTTACCCAAGGCGTAGAACACGCAAACCCCACACGGTTAGCCAAGGTGTGGAATACGCAATCCTCACACGGTTACCCAAGGCATGGAACACGCAAACCCCACACGGTTACCCAAGGTGTGGAACACGCAAACCCCACACGGTTACCCAAGGTATGGAATATGCAAACTCCACATGGTTACCCAAGGCATGGAACACGCAAACTCCACACGGTTACCCAAGGTGTGGAACACGCAAACCCCACACGGTTACCCAAGGCATGGAACACGCAAACCCCACACGGTTACCCAAGGTGTGGAACACGCAAACCCCACACGGTTACCCAAGGCATGGAACACGCAAACTCCACACGGTTACCCAAGGCATGGAACACGCAAACCCCACATGGTTACCCAAGGTGTGGAACACACAAACCCCACACGGTTACCCAAGGCATGGAACACGCAAACCCCACACGGTTACCCAAGGTGTGGAACACGCAAACCCCACACGGTTACCCAAGGCATGGAACACGCAAACTCCACACGGTTACCCAAGGCATGGAACACGCAAACCCCACATGGTTACCCAAGGTGTGGAACACACAAACCCCACACGGTTACCCAAGGCATGGAACACGCAAACTCCACACGGTTACCCAAGGCATGGAACACGCAAACTCCACACGGTTACCCAAGGCATGGAACACGCAAACCCCACATGGTTACCCAAGGTGTGGAACACACAAACTCCACACGGTTACCCAAGGTGTGGAACACACAAACCCCACACGGTTACCCAAGGTGTGGAACACACAAACTCCACACGGTTACCCAAGGCATGGAACATGCAAACCCCACACGGTTACCCAAGGTGTGGAACACACAAACTCCACACGGTTACCCAAGGTGTGGAACACACAAACCCCACATGGTTACCCAAGGTGTGGAACACACAAACTCCACACGGTTAGCCAAGGTGTGGAACACACAAACTCCACACGGTTACCCAAGGTGTGGAACACACAAACTCCACACGGTTACCCAAGGTGTGGAACACACAAACTCCACACGGTTACTCAAGGCGAGGAACACGCAAACGCCACACGGTTACCCAAGGCGTGGAACACGCAAACCCCACACAGTTACCCAAGGTGTGGAACACACAAACACCACACGGTTACCCAAGGTATGGAATACGCAAACTCCACACGGTTACCCAAGGCATGGAACACACAAACTCCACACGGTTACCCAAGGTGTGGAACACACAAACTCCACACGGTTACCCAAGGTGTGGAACACACAAACTCCACACGGTTACTCAAGGCGAGGAACACGCAAACGCCACACGGTTACCCAAGGTGTGGAACACGCAAACACCATACGGTTACCCAAGGCCATGAAGTCTCATAGCTTCAGGTTAAAGATGGGCAAGGAAACCTCCTACAGGTTACCACGTACTGTACTCCTTCAGATAATGAATCAGTACCCTCAATGTTGAACATCTGGCGGAAGCACTGAGGGTGGCAAGGGCACCCGGGTGGGGGATTTCAATGTCCACAAGGAGTGGCTAGGCAACAGTATTACTGATGAAGTTGGTCGCGTCCTAAAGGACAGAGCTGCTAGACTGGGATTGCAGCAGATGGTGAGGGAACCAACAAGAGGGAAAAACCATACTTGGCCTCATCCTTACCAATCTGCCAGCTGCAGAAGTATCTGTCCGTGATTGCATTGGTAAAGATGACCACCGCACTGCCCTTGTGGAAACAAAGTCCCACCTCCAAATCGAGAAGCCTCTCCATCGTGATGTGTGGCACTATCACCGTGTTAAATGGGACAGACTTCAATCACATCTAGCAACTCAGGACTGGGAATCCATGAGGCGCTGTGGGCCATCTGCAGCAGCAGAACTGTAGAGAGCAGGAGGGCAGGTCAGGAGCAGCACCAGGCAGACCTGAGTTGTCATTTTCAGGAAGGGAAGGGGAGAGAGGAGCAGAGCAGTCATTGGGGTCTCCATAGTTAGGGGGACAGATAGGAGGTTCTGTGGGGACCAGAGAGACTCAGGGTTGGTGCGTTGCCTCCCAGGTGCCAGGGTTTGTGATGTCTCTGATTGTGTTTTCGGGATCCTTAAGGGGGAGGGGGAGCATCCCCATGCCGTGGTCCACATAGGCACCAATGACATGGGTAGGAAGAGAGATGGGGATTCAAGGCAGAAATTCAGGGAGCTAGGGTAGAAGCTTGGTGCGAGAGCAAACAGAGTTGTTGTCTCTGGTTTGTTGCCCCTGGTTTGTTGCCTGTGCCACCTGCTCGTGAGGCGAGGATTAGGGAGAGAGAGGAGTTGAACACGTGGCTACGGGGATGGTGCAGGAGGGAGGGTTTTGGATTCTTGGATAATTGGGGCTCATTCTGGGGTAGGTGGGACCTCTACAAACAGGATGGTCTTCATCTGAACCAGAGGGGTACCAATATCCTGGGGGGACATTTTCTAATGCTCTTCGGGAGGGTTTAAACTAATGCAGCAGGGGGATGGGAACCTGAATTGTAGCTCCAGTGTACAGGAGGTTGAGGGTAGTGAGATCAGAAATATGGTTTCAAGACGGCAAGAAGGCACTAGCAAGCAAGAAGTTGGTTTGAAGTGTGTCTATTTCAACGCCAGGAGCATCCGGAATAAGGTGGGTGAACTTGCAGCATGGGTTGGTACCTGGGACTTCGATGTTGTGGCCATTTCGGAGACATGGATAGAGCAGGAACTGGAATGGTTGTTGCGGGTTCCGGGGTTTAGATACTTCAGTAAGAACAGAGAAGATGGGAAAAGAGGGGGAGGTGTGGCATTGTTGGTCAAGGACAGTATTACGGTGGCAGAAAGGATGTTTGAAGACTCTTTTATTGAGTTAGCATGGGCTGAGATTAGAAACAGGAAAGGAGAGGTCACCCTGTTGGGAGTTTTCTATAGGTTTCCGAATAGTTCCAGAGATGTACAGGAAAGGATAGCAAAGATGATTCTCTATAGGAGTGAGAGTGACAGGACAGTTGTTTTGGGGGCCTTGAACTTTCCAAATACTGACTGGGAGGACTATAGTTCAGGTACTTTAGATGGGTCAGTTTTTCTCCAATGTGTGCAGGAGGGTTTCCTAACACAGTATGTAGATGGGCCAACAAGGGGCGATTTGGTACTGGGGAATGAACCTGGCCAAGTGATAGATTTGGAGGAAGAATGTAGAATATAGAACATTACAGCGCAGTACAGGCCCTTCGGCCCTCGATGTTGCGCCGACTTGTGAAATTAATCTGATGCCCATCTAACCTACACCATTCCATTATTTTCCATATGTATGCCCAATGCCCATTTAAATGCCCTTAACTTCGGCAAATCTACTACTGTTGCAGGCAGGCCATTCCGCACCCCTACTACTCTCTGAGTAAATAAACTACCCTTGATATCTGTCCTAAATCTATCACCCTTCAATTTAAAGCTATGTCCCCTCATGTTAGCCTTCACCATCCGAGGAAAAAGGCTCTCACTGTCCACTCTATCTAATCCTCTGATTATCTTATATGTCTTGATTAAGTCACCTCTCACAACCTTCTTCTCTCTAACAAAAACATCCTCAAGTCCCTCAGCCTTTCCTCGTAAGACCTTCCCTCCATACCAGGCAACATCCTTGAAAATCTCCTGTGAGCCTTTTCCAAAGCTTCCATATTCCTCCTATAATGCGCTGACCAGAATGGTATGCGGCCGCACCAGTGTCGTGTATAGCTGAAGCATGACCTCATGGCTCCGAAACTCAATGTCGAGCGTGGGAGCCATGGTTTACTAAGGAAGTTGAATCTCTTGTCAAGAGGAAGTAGAAGGCTTATGTTGGGATGAGATGTGAAGGCTCAGTTCAGGCACTTGAGAGTTACAAGTTACCCAGCAAAGACCTAAACAGAACTAAGAAGAGCCAGGAGGGGACATGAGAAGTCATTGGTGGATCAGATCAAGGAAAACCCTAAAGCTTTCTACAGGTATAGCAGGAATAAAAGAATGACTAGATTAAGATTAGGGCCAATCACAGATAGTAGTGGGAAATTTGCATGGAATCAGAGGAAATGGGGAAAGTGCTAAATGAATACTTTTCGTCAGTATTCACACAGAAAGAGACAATATGGTCGAGGAGAATACTGATATACAGGCGACTAGACTAGATGGAATTGAGGTGCATAAGAAGGTGGTGTTAGCAATTCTGGAAAGTGTGAACATAGATAAGTCCCCTGGGCTGGATGGGATTTACCATGGGATTCTCTGGGAAGCCATGGAGGAGATTACAGAGTCTTTAGCTTTGATTTTTATGTTGTCATTGTCTATAGGAATAGTGCCAGAAGACTGGAGGTTAGCAAATGTTGTTCCCTTGTTCAACAAGGGGAGGAGAGACAATCCTGGAAATTATAAACTAGTGAGCCTTACTTCAGTTGTGGATAAAGTGTTGGAAAGGGTTAGAAGAGATCAGATTATAAGAGATAGGATTTATAATCATCTAGAGAGGAGTAAGTTGATTAGGGATAGTCAATACAGTTTTGTGAAGGGTGGGTTGCGCCTCACAAACCTTTTTGAGTGGTGTAGATGAACAGGGAGATCTCGGTGTCCATGTGCATAGATCCCAGAAAGTTGCCACCCAGGTTGATAGGGTTGTTAAAAAGGCATACAGTGTTTTAGGTTTTATTGGTAGAGTGATTGAGGTTTGGAACCATGAGGTCATGCTACAGCTGTACAAAACTCTGGTGCTGGGGCTTTTCTCATTGGGGAGAAGAAGGATGAGAGGTGACTGAATAGAGGTGTACAAGATGATGACAGAGTGGGAATGTCGATCACAAGGGGCATAATTTTAAGGGGATTGGAGGAAGGTTTAGGGGAAATGTCAGAGACAGGTTCGTTACACAGAGAGTGGTGGGTGTGTGGAATGCACTGCCAGCGGTGGGAATAAAGTCAGATACATCAGGGACGTTTAAACAACTCTTTGATGGGCACATGGAAGACAGTACAATGAAGGGTATGTGAGTTAGTTTGATCTTAGAGAAGAATAAAAGGTTAGTACAACATCGAGAGCCCAAGGGCCTGTATTGTGAACACAGAACATAACAGCGCAGTACAGGCCCTTCGGCCCTCAATATTGTGCTGACCTGTGGACCGATCTGAAGCCCATCTAACCTACACTATTCCATTCTCGCCCAAATGCCTATCCAATGACCATTTAAATGTCCTTAAAGTTGGTGAGTCTACTACTGTTGCAGACAGGACATTCCACACCACTACTATTCTCTGAGTAAAGAAACTACCTCTGACATCTGTCCTATACTTAACACCCCTCAATTTAAAGTTATGCCCCCTCGTGCTAGCCATTACCATCTGAGGAAAACAGCTCTGACTGTCCACCCTATCTAACCATTGACTATCTTTATGTCTCAATTAAGTCCCCTCTCAACCTTCTCTCTAATGAAACAGCCTCATGTCCCTCAGCCCTTCTTCGTAAGACCTTCCCTCCATACCAGGCAACATCCTTGTAAATTTCCTCTGAACCCTTTCCAAAGCTTCCACAACTTTCCGACAATGAGGTGATCAGAACTGTACGCAATACTCCAAGTGTGGTCTAAACAGGGTTTTATAGAGCTACAGCATAACCTCACAGCTCTTAAACGCAATCTCCCTGTTAATTAAAAACCAAAACACCAAACGCCTTCTTAACAACCTGATCAACCTGGGTGGCAACTTTGAGGGATCTATGCACTTGAACCCCAAGCTCCCTCTGTTCCACCACACTGCCAAGAATCCTGCTTTTAACCCTGTATTCTGCATTCAAATTTGACCTTCCAAAGTGAATCACTTCACACTTTTCCAGGTTGAACTCCATCTGTCACTTATTAGCTGATTCCTCAGAAACAAACCCAAACAAGCAGACAACGCAACCAAAAACTATAGTCACATGACCTTACATCAAAGACATATCAGAAATGACTTCCAGACTGCTCAGACCCCTTGGCATCATGGCAGCTCACAAACCTACCAACTCACTTAAACAGCGACTAATAAACCTAAAGGATCCAATAGAAACAACCAGCAGAACTAAGGTCATTTATAAGATACCATGCAAGAACCGTGAAAAACACTACATCAAACAAATTATCAGGAAACTTGCCACCAGGAGATATGAATGCCAACTGGCCACCAAAAGCCACGACCCACTAACACTAGTTTCTATACATACAAACAAAGAAGGACACCACTTTGACTGGGACAACACACACATCCTAGGACAGGCAAAACAAAGACACGCACGAGAATTCTTAGAGGCGTGGCATTCTAACCAGAACTCCATCAATAAACACATCGATTTACACCCTTTCTAACTTCCCTTGAAAAAAAAAGAACTGGACACGACATCACTCACCTGAAGAAACCAAGACCTATAAAGAGAGAGGCAGGACATACCACCAGCGCTTCACCAGAGACTCTCACTGATGATGTTACCTAGTATGGTGACGAAATGTCTGAAAACAAACCTTCTAGCTCAGCGAGCTAACTTATAGATTCATCAGCCCAGTCCCTCCCAGTTCTGCATCCTGTCAATGTCCTGCAGAACTACTACAGCCCTCCACACTATCCACAACTCCACTAACCTTTGTGTCATCAGCAAGTTTACTAACCTATCCTTCCACTTCCTCATCCAAGTCATTTATAAACATCACAAGGAACAGAGGTCCCTGTGCAACACCTTTGGTCACCAAGCTCTAGGCTGAATACTTTCCATCTACTATCTCCTTCTGTCTTCGATGGGAACCTTATCAAATACCCTCACTAAAATCCATGTACACCACATCCACTGCTCTACCTTCATCAATGTATTTTATCACATCCTCAAAAAATTGAATAAGGTTTGTGAGGCATGACCTGCCCCTCACAAAACCACGTTGACTATTTCTAATCAAACTATACTTTTCCAAATAAGCATAAATCCTGCCTATTAGAATCCTCTCCAATAATTTGCCCACCACAGAAATAAGTCTGACTGGGATGTAATTCCCAGGATTATCCCTATTCCCTTTCTGGAACAAGGGAATAATCTTTGCCACCCTCCAATCATCTGGCAGTACTCCAGTGGACAGTGAGGATGCAAAGATCATCACCAAAGGCGCAGCAACCTCTTCCCTTGCTTCCTGTGGTAACCTTGGATATATCCTGTCTGGCCCAGGGTGCTTATCTACCCTTATGTTTTTCAAAATTTTCAGCATATCCTCCTTCTTAACATCAACCTGTTTGAGCATAACAGCCTGTTTCACGCTGTCCTCACAAACGACAAGGTCCCTCTCACTAGTCAGTACTGAAGCAAAGAATTCGTTAAGAACCTCCCCAACCTCCTCCTACTCCAGGTACAAGTTCCCTCCACTACCCCTGATCGGCCCTACCTTCACTCTGGCCATCCTCTTGTTTCTCACAAAAGTGTAGAACACCTCAGGGCTTTCCTTAATCCCAGCCCCAAAAGCTTTTTTATGCCCCCTTCTAGCTCTTCCCCTTGATGAGATGTTTTACACCCGAGGTTCCTTCCTTGCCTCAGTGGGACAAATGTCCAGCACTATCAGCAAGTGCTCCCTAAACAGCCTCCACATTTCTGTCCTGCATTTCCCTGACAATATCTGTTCCCAATTTAGGTGCCCCAGCTCCTGCCTAATTCCCCTTCCACAATTAAATACTTTCCCATACTGTCTGCTCCTATCTCTTTCCATGACAATAGTAAAGCTCAGGGAGTTGTGATCACTATCACCGAAATGCTCTCCCACCAAGAGATCTGACATCTGACCTGGTTCGTTGCCAAGCAGCAAATCCAATATGGCCTTCCCTGTGGTCAGTCTATCTACATATGGGGCAGCACGGTGGCTCAGTGGTTAGCACTGCTGCCTCACAGCACCAGGGACCCTGGTTCGATTTTACCCTCGGGCAACTGTCTGTGTGGAGTTTGCACATTCTCCCTGTGTCTGTGTGGGTTTCCTCCGGGTGCTCCGGTTTCCTCCCACAGTCCAAAGGTATGCAGGTTAGGTAAATTGGCCATGATGTCCAGGGGTGTAGGTTTGGTACATTAGTCAGAGGTAACTAGAGAGTAATAGGGTAGGGGGAATGCATCTGGGTGGGATACTCTTCGGAGGGTTGGCGTGGACTTGTTGGGCTGAAGGGCCTGTTTCCACACTGTAGGGATTCTATAATATTGAGTCAGGAATCCTGACAAAGTCTGCTCCATCCAAATTATTTGAAGTAAGGAGATTCTAAACAATATTAGGGAAGTTAAAGTCAACCATGAAACAACTGTATTACTTCTGCACCTTTCCAAAATCTGCCTCCCAATCTGCCCCTCTGTGTCTCTATTACTACTGGGGAGTCTGTAGAAACCTCCCGATAAAGTGCCTGCTCCTTTCCTGTTTCTGCCTTCCATCCACACTGATTCTGTAGACAAACCCTCCTCGACGACCTCCCTTTCTGCAGCTGGGATACTATCCCTGATTAGCAATGCCACTCCCCAACCTCTTTTATCCCCCCACTTCCCCCTCAATTCCTTTTGAAACATCTAAACCCCAGAACATCCAACAACCATTCCTGCTCCTGTGATATCCAACAACCATTCCTCCTCTGTAATGGCCACAACATCATCGTCCCAAGTACTGATCCATGCTCTAATTACACCGGCACCACTCCCCACCTCTTCCTCCGCTACATTGATGACTGCATTGGCGCCACCTCGTGCTCCCGCGAGGAGGTTGAGCAATTCATCAACTTCACCAACACATTGCACCCTGACCTTAAATTTACCTGGACCATCTCTGACACCTCCCTCCACTTCCTGGACCTCTCCATCTCCATCAGTGACGACCGACTTGACACTGACATCTTCTACAAACCCACCGACTCCCACAGCTACCTGGATTACACCTCTTCCCACCCTACCTCTTGCAAAAATGCCATCCCGTATTCCCAATTCCTCCACCTCCGCCGTATCTGCTCCCAGGAGGAGCGGTTCCACCATAGAACACACCAGATGGCCTCCTTCTTTAGAGACCGCAATTTCCCTTCCCACGTGGTTAAAGATGCCCTCCAACGCATCTCATCCATATCCCGCACCTCCGCCCTCAGACCCCACCCCTCCAACCGCAACAAGGACAGAACGCCCTTGGTGCTCACCTTCCACCCTACCAACCTTCGCATAAACCAAATCATCCGACGACATTTCCGCCACCTCCAAACAGACCCCACCACCAGGGATATATTTCCCTCCCCACCCCTTTCCGCCTTCCGCAAAGACCGTTCCCTCCGTGACTACCTGGTCAGGTCCACGCCCCCCCTACAACCCACCCTCCCATCCTGGCACTTTCCCCTGCCACCGCAGGAACTGTAAAACCTGCGCCCACACCTCCTCCCTCACCCCTATCCAAGGCCCTAAAGGAGCCTTCCACATCCATCAAAGTTTTACCTGCACATCCACTAATATCATTTATTGTATCCGTTGCTCCCGATGCGGTCTCCTCTACATTGGGGAGACTGGGCGCCTCCTAGCAGAGCGCTTTAGGGAACATCTCCGAGACACCCGCACCAATCAATCAAATCGCCCAGTGGCTCAACATTTCAACTCCCCCTCCCACTCTGCCGAGGATATGGAGGTGCTGGGCCTCCTCCACCGCCGCTCCCTCACCACCAGACGCCTGGAGGAAGAATGCCTCATCTTCCGCCTCGGAACACTTCAACCCCAGGGCATCAATGTGGATTTCAACAGTTTCCTCATTTCCCCTTCCCCCACCTCATCCTAGCTTCTAACCTCCAGTAACTCGATCCCCTGACCTGTCCGGACTTGTCTGACCTGCCCAGCTCCTTTTCCACCTATCCACTCCACCCTCTCCTCCCTGACCTATCACCTTCATCTCCTCCCCCACTCACCCATTGTACTCTATGCTACTTTCTCCCCACCCCCACCCTCCTCTAGCTTATCTCTCCACGCTTCAGGCTCTCTGCCTTTATTCCTGATGAAGGGCTTTTGCCCGAAACGTCGATTTTGCCTGTCCTCGGATGCTGCCTGAATTGTTGTGCTCTTCCAGCACCACTAATCCAGATTCTGGTTTCCAGCATCTGCAGTCATTGTTTTTACCTGGGTAAACCATG
Source organism: Chiloscyllium plagiosum (assembly GCF_037043375.1). NCBI lineage: Eukaryota > Metazoa > Chordata > Chondrichthyes > Orectolobiformes > Hemiscylliidae > Chiloscyllium > Chiloscyllium plagiosum. The sequence goes on from NW_028270148.1 coordinate 873,833, forward strand.
GTGTCAGTTGCACTTTGACATTCATGGGCCCAATGTTCTTAGTCATTGTAGCTGCCCATTCAAAATGGTTGGATGTGCATAGGCTCCATTTGTCAAACTGAGATGATGATACAAAACCTGCACACTTTTATTTATCAAAACATGGGGTCCCGTAAATGTTGGTCACAGATAATGGGCCATTATTCACCTGCAGGGAGTTTGGGCATTTCTTAGAGTAGAAAGGGATTTGACATGTAAGGACAGCTCTGTACCACCTACCATCCAACGGCCTGGCAGAAGGGGCAACGCACATCTCGAAGACTGGCTCAAAGAAACACCCAAAGCCTCATGAGATACCAAGCTGTCACAGTTCCTGTTTGATTATAGGTTGAAACTTTATTGCTGGAACAGCACAGCAGGTCAGGCAGCATCTAGGGAACAGAAGATTCGACGTTTCGGGCACATGCCCTTCTTCAGGAATCATAGGACCACCCCACATGCAACTACATGGATAACACCAGCAGAGTTGCTAAAGGGGGGAAGTTATATCTGCTTTTCCTGAACCTGGGGATGGGTGGGGGAGCAGGGTTGGAGGAGTGAGGGATAGCATGGGGGAGGGTTGGTGGGGGGATGGTGGTGATGCTGTGGCAGACACAAGACTCCATCAAGAGAAGGATACAATTTGATACAAGAGATGACATTGGTGTAAGAATCATAGAAATGGCCCCACATGGGTAAGAGGCATGGTCGATGTGAGGTCAGGACAGTGACATATAAAGTTTGGGTCGGTGCAACAGACCTTTACCACTATGGGGACCATATGCAAGTCACAAACTCACACTTGGCATCAGGTTAAAGCATGTCTTACCCGTTGGAACATTCAGAAATGCTGCTGGAATCTACGATTTTCTAAACTAGATGCTATTTAAATGATTAATTTCTCTGGCTATTACCCAACTCAAAATCAGGAGAACGCGAGGTGATCTCATTGAGACATATAGGATTCCTAAGGGGTTTTGACACGGTAAATGCTCAGTAGATGTTCCCCCTCATGGGACAGTCCATGACTAGAGAGCACTGTCTCAGAGTAAAGGCCTATCAATTTAAGACTAAGATGAGAAGAAAGAATTTCTTCTGTCAGAGGGTTCTGAGTCTTTGGAACATCTTGCCACAGAGAGCTGTTGGAATAGAGTCCTTGTGTATATTTACAGTTGAGACAGATTCTTGATCAGTCAGGGAATCAAGGGTTATAGGTAAAACACAGGAACGTGTACGTGAGGAATGTTGGATCAGCAATGATCCTGTTGAATGGTGGACAAGGTTTGCGGGGCTGAATGGCCTATTTCTGTTTCCCTTTCTTGTAGTCTAACCTTGCACTCCAGCCTGAAGAAAACACAAGTTGTATCCTCCACCTCTTCAAGAAAACCCACCACTGATGCCCAAAAACAGATCTCTCCTTGCACAGTCAAGCAGAAAAGGAGGAACTGGGTAATGTGGCCCAGTTTAATGGGGCATCGATTGGTGTTTTCAGTCTCCTAAGTAGCTGATGTGCAGCATCAGGCCCAAGCAGAACAAACCTTCCATTCAATGTACATGAGAAATGAAGTAACACACTGAGGAACAGCAAGTCAAAAAATAATTTAAGTGACAGAAATTCATAATAGGAAATTTTGCATCTTTGGTCCCATGCCCAGAGCACATTCCCAAGCTAATAATTCCATCCCTCTGAAATTAATCCAATCTGTCCGCAACATTAATATCACTTTTAATGCTGAGACAAGCTCCAGACATCAAATACATACAACCACCAAGATTCCTCTTTCATTCATCCATTTATGAGATGTAGGTGTCATTCACTGGGTCAGCATTTACTGACCACCATTAAGTTGCCTTCGAGAAGTTAGTGAGCTTCCTTCTTGAACCATTACAGTTCATGGGCTGTAAGTATACACACAATGCTGTTAGAAAGTTTCAGGATTTTAGAACATAGAGTATAGGACTCTACAGCGCAGGAACGGACCCTATGGCCCAGGATGTTGTGCTGAACTTGACACCAAATGAAATTTTTTCCTGCCATTGGTCCGTATCCCTCCATTCCTTGCATATTCATATGCTTATCTAAAAGTCCCTTAAATGCCCCTATTGTATCTGCCTCCAGTACTACCCTGGCAGTGCATTTCAGACTCCTACCACACTCTGTGTATAAACCTTGCCCCTGACGTCACCTTTGAACTTTCCCACTCTAACCCTCAATGCATGCTCCCTAGTATTAGACATTTCAAATCTGGGAGGAAGATTCTGACCACCTACCAATGCTATAGACTTCTATCAAGTCTCCTCTTAGTCTCTGCCACTCCAGAGAAAACATCCTGCATTTTTCTAGCCTCTCCTTATCGCTCATTCTCTCTAGTCCAAGCAGCATCCTGGTAAACCTCTTCTGCACCCTCTCCAATGCCTCCAAATTCTTCCTGTAATGTGGCGATCAGAACTGAACACAATATTCTAATTGTGGCCTAACCAAAGTCTTTTGAAGGTGAAACATGACATTCTGACTCTTATAGTCAGTTCCCAGACCAATGAAGGCAAGCCTGCCATTCGCCTTCTTTACCACCCTATCTACTCGTGTGGATACTTTCGGGGAACTATGGACTTGAACCCAAAATCTTTCTGTACATCAGTGCTGTTCAGAGTCCTGCCATTAACTGACACTAATTTTAATCCAGCAACTGAAAAGGAAAAGCGATATATTTGCAAACCAAGATGGTGACCATCTTCCAAAATTCTATCTAGATTCTGGAACTATTCCTGCAGATTGGAAGCTAGCAAATGTCACCCCAGTATTTACAAAAGAAGCAACAAGTAGAACATCAGCAGTAAGAAAATGCTGGAATATTTTAGAAAAGACGCAATAAATGGGCACTTGGCTAATAATGAATTGATTAACTTGGGAGTTTTTTGAAGATGTTACAAAATTAATAAAGGGGAGCTGACAAACGTAGTATGTTTGTATTTTCAGTAGGCTTTTGTTAAAGGAGGGAATTGATTAATGATAAACTAACAAACTAAATAAAAAGGAGCAGAAATAAATGGGCCATTCTCATGTTGGTAACCTGAGACCAGTGAGGTCGCACAAGAATAGAATAGTGTTTATTGTCATTTGCACTTGAATGAGCGCTGTGAAAATTTTGTAATGTTGCCTCTGGGTCCATAAAGTACTCAAGGTGTAGTCCTTCTCCAACATGGGTCTGCACCCGCTGGGCTTCAGGATACAAGGCCGTACGGTCTCCATGCATTGGCCTCTGTCTAGGACTCCCACTAAAACTCATCTCCCTTCATCTCACCTCCATTCTCCAGGTAGGGTGGGGCAGTTTAAGAAATTGGGAGTGAAGAGAAAAGAAAGGAAATGGAAAAGGAACTGTCAAACAGAGAACCTCCGGCTGAAGAGCTTACTTGGCCACCATCTTGATGTGGACACTAACATTTCTAAACTTACCGATTATACAAAGCTAAGTGGGAAGATGGCAGATGGAATAATTATGGAAAAACGCGATGTTATCCAGTTTGGCATCTCAACAGTCAGAGGAAGATAGAGGTGCGGATATGTCGGCAAATCATAGAAAGGTATGAGAGAAACAGAGTTAGGGTTGTAGCTGCTGAGAACTTCAACTTTGCTAACATTAACTGGGATTGCTCAGTGTGAAAGATCAGAGATGTGGAATTTTTAAACCCAGCCCTACCACATTCAGGAGAGCTTTTAGTGGCAGTACATAGTTAGTCCTACTAAAGATGGGGCAGTGTTAGACCTAATCCTAGGGAGCGGATTATGTCAAGTGGTTGAAGTGTCAGCGGGCGAATATTTTAGGTTGAGTGATTATAACTCTAAGTTTCCGTGTCATTATGGAAAGGGATAAGGATAGTGCAGAAGTTAAGTATCTAAATTAGAGCAATGTCAATTTCACTGTTTAGACAGGATCGGGCTAACATAGACTGGGTTGGGAAGCAGCTCAAGCAGTATCGGAGGAGCAAGAGAGTCAATGTTTTGGGCTGGACCATGTCAGATGCTGCCTGACTTGCTGTGCTTTCTCCAACTTTGACTTCTCCAGCATCTGCAGTCCTCACTATCTCCTAACACAGATTTGGAGCAATTATTTGCAAATCAGTTTACATTTGGAAACTGGGAGTCTTTTCGAAGCAGTATAGTGAGAATTTAGGGCCAGTGAGCTTCTCAAAGACTGAAGGGCAAGAACAACTAGTCCCGAGAACCCTTGATGACAAGAAATATCAAGAGTTTCACAAAGAGAAAGGAGGAAACAGATATCAGGTACAGTGCAATTAAAAACAAGACAGGCTCTTCAAAAGTAAAGCACGTAAGAAGTTGCTTAAAAAGGAAATCAGAAGAGCAAAGAGGGCCCTAAGTGTCTTTGGCAGATCAAATCAAGGAAAACTGCAAAGCTTTTTAAATACATGGGGAGTATTGCCAAGGAAAGAGTGGGCCCTAATAGAGACCAAAGCAGTAACCTTTGAGTGAAGCCAGTGGATATGGATGAGGTCTTAGAGTCATAGAGATGCACAGCGTGGAAACAGACCCTTCGGTCCAACCCGTCCATGCCGACCAGATATCCCAACCCAATCTAGTCCCACCTGCCAGCACCCGGCCCATATCCCTCCAAACCCTTCCTATTCATATATCCATCCAGATGCCTCTTAAATGTTATAATTGTACCAGCCTCCACCACATCCTCTGGTAGCTCATTCCATACACGTGCCACCCTCTGTGTGAAAAAGTTGCCCCGTAGGTCTCTTTTATGTCTTTCCCCTCTCACCCTAAACCTATGCCCTCTAGTTCTGGACTTCGCAACCCCAGGGAAAAGACTTTGCCTATTTACCCTATCCATGCACCTCATAATTTTGTAAACCTCTATAAGGTCACCCTCAGCCTCCGACACTACAGGGAAAACAGCCCCAGCCTGTTCAGCCTCTCCCTATAGCTCAAATCCTCCAACCCTGGCAACATCCTTGGAAATCTTTTCTGAACCCTTTCAGGTTTCACAACATCTTTCCAATAGGAAGGAGACCAGAATTGCACGCAGTATTCCAACAGTGGCCTAACCTGCACAGCCGCAACATGACCTCCCAACTCCTGTACTCAATATTCTGACCAATAAAGGAAAGCATACCAAACGCCTTCTTCACTATCCTATCTACCTGCGACTCCACTTTCAAGGAGCTATGAACCTGCACTCCAAGCTCTCTTTGTTCAGCAACACTCCCTAGGACCTACCATTAAGTGTGTAAGTCCTGCTAAGATTTGCTTTCCCAAAATGCAGCACCTCACATTTATCTGAATTAAACTCCATCTGCCACTTCTCAGCCCATTGGCCCATCTGGTCCAGAGCCTGTTGTAATCTGAGGTCACTCTTTTCGCTGTCCACTACATCTCCAATTTTGGTGTCATCTGCAAACTTACTAACTGTACCTCTTATGCTCACATCCATATCTTTTATGTAAATGACAAAAAGTAGAGGACCCAGCACCGATCCTTGTGGCACTCCACTGGTCACAGGCCTCCAGTCTGAAAAACAACCCTCCACCACCACCCTCTGTCTTCTACCTTTGAGCCAGTTCTGTACCCAAATGGCTAGTTCTCCCTGTATTCCATGAGATCTAACCTTGCTAATCAGTCTCCCAATACTTTTTTTTTTAGATTAGATTAGATTACAGTGTGGAAACAGGCCCTTCGGCCCAACAAGTCCACACCGACCCGCCGAAGCGAAACCCACCCATACCCCTACATTTACCCCTTACCTAACACTACGGACAATTTAGTATGGCCAATTCACCTGACCCTGCACATCTTTGGATGGTGGGAGGAAACCGGAGCACCCGGAGGAAACCCACGCAGACACGGGGAGAACGTGCAAACTCCACACAGTCAGTCGCCTGAGGCGGGAATTGAACCCGGGTCTCTGGCGCTGTGAGGCAGCAGTGCTAACCACTGGGCCACCGTGCCGCCCACTTCTCATCTGTATTTACAGAGGAGAGAGACACTGTCGCTGGAGACTTCAGTTAGAAACAGCAAGGTTCCAGAACATGTTAAGATTAGGAAGGAGGAAGGATTAGATGTTTTCACAGGTATACAGTTGCATAAATCCTCAGAGCATGATGAGATGTATCCCAGGCTGCTAGAGGAGCTGAGAGACGAGATATTTAATAACTCCCTGGCCACAGGTGAAGTGCCAGATGTCTGGAGAATAGCTAAAATGGTTTATTCAATAAGGCCAGGTAATTCCAAACCAGTCAGTCATCAGTGGCAGGAAAATTATTGGAAAGAAATCTGAAGGACTGGATTAATCAACTTTGGAAAGGCAGTGTTTTGCTAAAGAGAGATCCTGTTTGACAATTCAATTGAGTTTTTGGAAAGGAGACTAAACATATTGATGAGGGTAGTACAGTTGATGTGGTTTACACGGAGTTCAATAAAGCTTTTGACAAAGTCCCAAATGGAAAATTGGTCCAAAAGGCAAGAGCCTGGAAAAGTGGATCCAAAATTGGTTTACAAATGAAAGACAAGGTTGAAGGTGGAGGGATGGTTTTGTGATTGGAAACCTGTGATATTCGGTGCTAGGATCCTTGCCGTTTGTCATGTACATTAATGACATGGATATGAATGGAGAAGGTACAATGAGTAAGTTTGCAGACGACACGAAAATTGGTGGTAATGCTGATGGTGAGGAGGATGGTCTCAGGCTCCAGTCTGATATTGAACAGCTGGCAAGTTGAGAAGAGCAATGACAGATGGAATTTAATCCTGATAGCTGTGAGGTCATGCATTTTAGGAGGTTTAGTAAGGAAAGGAATAGAGGGACTTTGTGTAAAAGTCTATAGATCCCTGAAGGTATCAGCTCAGGTAGGCAGGGTGGGGAAGAAAGCATACAGGATACTTGTCTTCTTTAGCTGGATCATAGGATGGAAGAGCAAGGAAGTCGAGTTATAACTTTGTAAAATATTAGTTAGGATACAGATGGAACACAGTGTGCAGTTCTGGTCACCACATCTTCAGGAGAGTGCAGAGATATATATAAAAAAACAAGAGAACATTGCAGCACAGGAACAGGCCCTTCGGCCCTCCAAGCCTGCACCGATCCAGATCCTCTATCTACACCTGTCTCCTATTTTCTAAGGATCTGTGCCCCTCTGCTCCCTGCTCATTCATGTACCTATCTGGATACATCTTAAATGATACTCTCGCTACCACCTCCACTGGCAATGTGTTCCAGGCCCCCACCACCCTCTGTGTAAAGAACTTTCCACACACAGAACACAGAACATTACAGCGCAGTACATTACCTTTTGACCCTCAATGTTACACCGACCTGTGGAAACAATCTGAAGCTCATCTAACCGACACTATTTCCTTCCTGCCCTTTTATCTATCCAATGGCCATTTAAATCTGATAAAGTTGGCTAATCTATTGCTGTTGCAGGCAGGCTGTTCCATGCCCCTACTACTGTCTGAGTACAGAATATTTGCCTTAAACGTCTCCCCTCTCACCTTGAACTCGTGACCCCTAGTAACTGAGGCCCACACTCTGGGGAAAAAGCTTCTTGCTATCCACCCTGTCTATACCTCTCATGATTTTGTAGACCTCACCCCAATGTTGTCTGGGATAAAATGTCTCAGTTACGTGTAGAGGTTGGATTGGCAAGGCTTGTTTTCCTTGGGACAGAGGCGACTGAGGGGGATCTAATTGAGGTGACAAAATTATGAGAAAGGACAATGGATCGTGAGAATCTCTTCCCCCATGGCAGATGTGTCAAACATCAAAAGAGTTCAGTTTAAGGTGAGGAGGAAGTGGCTTAGAGGAGATCTGAGAAATGTTCACCCAGAGGATGGTAGAAATATGGAACGTGCTGCCTGAGTGGGTGGTGGAAGCTGGTTCTCTTGCGACATTGTAATAGTATCTGGATGAGCACTTAAAACATCAGGGTATTGCAGGCTACAGACTAACTGCAGACCAATGGGATGGGTGTAGTTTGGTGTCTGTGTGTTGGCATTGACACAGTGTGCCAAAGGGCCTGTTTCTATGCTGTATAACTAAATGGTCAGAGTTTATAAAGTGTAAATGTGCAAAAGGTGACGTAGGTATCCTTGCCTATAAGTCACTGAAGGCCAACACACAGTTGCAGCAAGCTACTCAGATTAATCATAGAATTTAGCTGTTATTGCAAATAAAATAATCATAGAATCTCTACAGTGTAGATAAAGGCCATTTGGCCCATTGAGTCAGCACTGACCTTTCAAAGAGCATCGTACCCTATCACTGCAACCCCACATTTACCATGGTTAATCCACCCAGCTTGCACACCTTTGGGTCATGGGAGGAAGCCTGAGCACCCAGCCGAAATGCAGGCAGACACAGATCTAGATTTTGATTTTATTGTCACACATACTGGAGTACAAGAATATAGTACTACAGTGAAAAGTCATTCTCCAGCACCATCTCAGGATACAAAAGACAGGATTAAAAACTGAAGCAGAAATAAAAGAAACAGCCAAAACCCACACAGAAATGGGGAAAATGTGAAAACTCCACACAGCCGTCACTCAAGACTGGAATCAAACCCAGGTCCCTGGGGCTGAGAGGTAACAGTGCTAACCACTGCACACCATGAAGAGGGAGCAGGATATTGGTTCCATTGGATAGGAGCTTGGTTAGACCACAACTTGAGTATTGACATCCTTATCTCAGGAAAGATATCATCACAGAGGGAATAAAACAAAGGCTCATCGGATTGTTACTGGGAGGGCAGGACGGTCCGCTAGAGAGAGATTGTGGAAACTGGCTGTGTATTCTCCAGAGTTTCAAATCATAAGAGGCTATCTCATTGAAACCAGAAAACACTCAAAGGGATATATAAGGTTAGATGGTCTAGAACAAGGGGGCATAATTTAAAAGTGAGGGATGCCATTTAGGACTGAGATGAGCAGCAATGTTTATTACTCAGAATGGAATGATTCATTGCAACTCAAGCAGACTTAATATCATAGCCAAACATAGATCAGACAAAAAAGCTGCCTGCCTTGCTGTGTCCCTCTCCCTCCTGATACTGCCTGCCTTGCTGTGTCCCTCTCCCTCCTGATACTGCCTGCCTTGCTGTGTCCCTCTCCCTCCTGATACTGCCTGCCTTGCTGTGTCCCCTCTCCCTCCTGATGCTGCCTGCCTTGCTGTGTTCCCTCTCCCTCCTGATGCTGCCTGCCTTGCTGTGTTCCTCTCCCTCCTGATGCCACCTGCCTTGCTGTGTTCCCCCCTCCCTCCTGATGCTGCCTCCCTTGCTGTGTCCCCCTCCCTCCTGATGCTGCCTGCCTTGCTGTGTCCCCCTCCCTCCTGATACTGCCTGCCTTGCTGTGTTCCCCCTCCCTCCTGATGCTGCCTGCCTTGCTGTGTCCCTCTCTCTCCTGATGCTGCCTGCCTTGCTGTGTCCCTCTCTCTCCTGATGCTGCCTGCCTTGCTGTGTCCCTCTCCCTCCTGATACTGCCTGCCTTGCTGTGTCCCTCTCTCTCCTGATGCTGCCTGCCTTGCTGTGTCCCCCTCCCTCCTGATGCTGCCTGCCTTGCTGTGTCCCTCTCCCTCCTGATACTGCCTGCCTTGCTGTGTTCCCCCTCCCTCCTGATGCTTCCTCCCTTGCTGTGTCCCTCTCTCTCCTGATGCTGCCTGCCTTGCTGTGTTCCCCTCCCTCCTGATGCTGCCTGCCTTGCTGTGTCCCTCTCTCCTGATACTGCCTGCCTTGCTGTGTCCCTCTCCCTCCTGATGCTGCCTGCCTTGCTGTGTTCCCCTCCCTCCTGATGCTGCCTGCCTTGCTGTGTCCCTCTCTCCTGATACTGCCTGCCTTGCTGTGTCCCTCTCCCTCCTGATGCTGCCTGCCTTGCTGTGTTCCCCCTCCCTCCTGATGCTGCCTGCCTTGCTGTGTCCCTGTCCCTCCTGATGCTGCCTGCCTTGCTGTGTTCCCTCTCCCTCCTGATGCTGCCTGCCTTGCTGTGTCCCTCTCTCCTGATACTGCCTGCCTTGCTGTGTTCCCCTCCCTCCTGATGCTGCCTGCCTTGCTGTGTCCCTCTCTCCTGATACTGCCTGCCTTGCTGTGTCCCTCTCCCTCCTGATGCTGCCTGCCTTGCTGTGTTCCCCCTCCCTCCTGATGCTGCCTGCCTTGCTGTGTCCCTGTCCCTCCTGATGCTGCCTGCCTTGCTGTGTCCCTCTCTCCTGATACTGCCTGCCTTGCTGTGTTCCCTCTCCCTCCTGATGCTGCCTGCCTTGCTGTGTTCCCCTCCATCCTGATGCTGCCTGCCTTGCTGTGTTCCCTCTCCCTCCTGATACTGCCTGCCTTGCTGTGTTCCCTCTCCCTCCTGATGCTGCCTGCCTTGCTGTGTCCCTCTCCCTGCTGATGCTGCCTGCCTTGCTGTGTCCCTCTCCCTCCTGATGCTGCCTGCCTTGCTGTGTCCCTCTCCCTGCTGATGCTGCCTGCCTTGCTGTGTCCCTCTCTCTCCTGATGCTGCCTGCCTTGCTGTGTCCCTCTCCCTGCTGATGCTGCCTGCCTTGCTGTGTCCCTCTCTCTCCTGATGCTGCCTGCCTTGCTGTGTCCCCCTCCCTCCTGATACTGCCTGCCTTGCTGTGTCCCTCTCCCTCCTCATGCTGCCTGCCTTGCTGTGTTCCTCTCCCTCCTGATGCTGCCTGCCTTGCTGTGTTCCTCTCCCTCCTGATACTACCTGCCTTGCTGTGTTCCTCCATGCTCCTGCTTGTCAAATGTATGCGATAAGCAGAAGTAGACCATGCAGCCCACAGTGTGCTGCCATTCAATGAGATCATAGTTGCCTGTTCTGATGCATCGGGTGTAATTTTATAGATTTGAACAGTGCAGAGTGAATAGATCTGTTAATTTATAATTAGTTAGTGCAATGAGACTGGACTCTATCCGGAACAAAATAAGAGGTAAAGTTGCCGTTGTCTTATCAGACGACAGGGCTGCTTTCTCATTAGGGAGACAACTGGTGGTGGTTTCACCTGAGGGTCACCACGTTGAGGGGACAGTTTGAGAAAGAGAATCCTCTCTGGTAACCTCAGCCCGTGTAGGAATTGAACCCATGCTTTTGGTGCTATTCTGCATTGGAAACCAGCTGTCCAGCCAACTGAGCTAACTAACCCCCAGATAGAACAGAATGACTGAGCATTAGGCAAGCATTCTGTCAAAAACGTGATTAATTGCATTGACAGCTAATTCTCAACCCTCTTTTACGCTGGCGATCTCTCCTGGTGAGGTAAGGTCATTAGCGAGGTAAGGTCATGAGGGCACCGTGAGTGTTGATAACAGCTTGATGAGGACTCCTCCACAGGTCTGGGGTAAGGCAGGGAAGCAGCCCATCATGAAGGGCCACAGCTGATCCAGGGATCAAGCTCTACTGTCATTATTGTTCTGCAACATTCTCTCGCCACTGAACCAGCTGGGCTAACTTACACACATTATTCCCTCAAAGTACACAGTATAGGAGGATTAATTCTGCAAATCCCTGATTCCAAACGGTTAATCCCTAGAGTGACCATTGCTGCAATAGAGTTAGGCCAGGCTACTGCTATCAGACACTGAGTCAGACATTGTTGTGTGGAGCAGAGGTGACATTGTTTTTGGCTGCAATTCATCGTGGATTGAGACACTGTGATGGGGAAGGGGAAAGTATGAAAAATAAATTGCTTTCTTTCTTCGCATTGCTTTGAGACAGCAAGAGGAAGGGAAAGGTTCAAGCAGGACCCGTTCGCAGCTTCAAAATAAGAATTACTAATGCACAAAGTATTGGAAATGTAGTCACCCAGTACTGGCCAGAAGCCAGATGGTCAAAGATTGCATGATCCTATCTCAATTATTAACAACAAAACCAGAAATTATTGGAAAGGCTCAGCATCTGCAGAGAGAAACCAGAGTTAACGTTTTGAGTTTGATGTCCCCTCCTCAGAACTCCAATGCAAATCACACCTGTGACCTGATTAATTTCTCAAAGGGATTATTCCACCAAGCCCAGAGAAGTTATTTCCTTCAACCTAGAATACCCTCTCTGGGGGGTAATTCCCAGAGTAAAGGAGGGGTAATCTCACAGACCACAAAATACAAGGGGATTTTGTTTTTCTTGGGTGAGGGGGCAATAAAGCCTTCTCTCGATTTTCAGCTTTCCAGTTCCAGAGCCTCCATCGAGCAGGGATTACAGCAACACCTAGTGCTCTCAGACCGTCATCACAATACCCAGACTGCTCCTGCTCAACAAGTCACGAGTGAAACATTCATCCCAATCTCCTCCTGAGATCCCCTGACGTGCCCAACCAATACATTTCACTCATGTGACATAAAGAAACAGGTGAGTGCAACAGATAGCAACATCCAACTGCAGGATAAAGGCATGCTCCAGAACTCCTAGTAAGCCATTCCAGGACAGCTACAGCACTGTCACCTACTTGACATCAATGTCCCAGTGCTGTGCTGTCCATAAAAAGCAAGAAAAATCCAACCTGGCCAGTATATTCTCAATCAGAGTAATGGAAGGGGTCATCAACAGTGAAGTGCTGCCAACTCCAGAGAATGAGCAAGGTTAATTACCCTGGCAATCACGGCAGCTACAGGAAATATTGAGCAGCTCTGGCTGCAATCATGGAGAAAGAGGAACAGTTAATATTCCGACAGAGAAAAAATTAAATTAAACTTTGAATGGGACTGGGGAAGGTGGCAGAAGGTAGGAAGCAAAAAAAGAGGAACATTGTCATAATGTGGAAGGCAGGAGATGAAATGACAAGATTCCTGATGAAGGGCTTTTGCCCGAAATGTCGATTTTCCTGCTCCTCGGATGCTGCCTGACCTGCTGTGCTTTTCCAGCAACACTCTAATCAAAACTCTGGTTTCCAACATCTGCATACTCACTTTTGCCTAAAAGATTTTAAGGTGCAAGGTCAATGGGATGTTAACAGCACAATAAGCAAAAGGTTGGACAAAATAAATTGGAGAAACTCAACAGATCTGGCAGCATCTGTGGAGAGAAAGCAGAATTAATGTTGCGAGTCCAGTGACCTACCAGTGTTCTAAAGAGGGGTCGCTGGATTTGAAATGTCAACTCTGCTTTCTTCCTACAGACGCTGCTAGACTTGCTGAGTTTCTCCAGCAAATTCTGATTTTTGTTCCAGATTTCCAGCACCTGTAGTTGTTTGTGTTAACTTGAGGAAATGATGAGCCTAAATGATGTGTAGACGCAACAATCAGTTGAACTCAAACACAGAAAATTAAGAAAGGAAGGAAAAAACATTTGTAACTAACTGGACGCAGCGGTTGTCTGAAATTGTTGAACTCAGGATCAAGTGCAGAAGGCTGCAATGTGCCAGATTTAAAGATGAGGTGGTGTCCATCATGCTCACAATACGTTTCAGTGGAGTACAGAACTGGGTTAAGGGTAATATTACAAACAATTCAAAGCTCAGGGTCATGCTGACAGATGAATTCAGCATTCCACAAAGTCGTCATTGTGTTGGATTTCCCACCCACCCCAAACATAGATCAGTCACGTTGTGACGAGTAAACATATACTAAATTGAAAGTAATAAACATAGAGAGGCGATTGCTGGGCCTCTTGCTGAGATATTTGTATCATCGATGGTCACAGGTGAGGTGCCGGACGACTGGAGTTTGGCAAACGTGGTGCCACTGTTTAAGAAGGGTGGTAAAGACAAGCCTGGGAACTATAGACCGGTGAACCTGACCTCGGTGGTGGGCAAGTTGTTGGAGGGAATCCTCAGGGACAGGATGTACATGTATTTGGAAAGGCAAGGACTGATTAGGGAAAGTCAACATGGCTTTGTGCATGGGAAATCATGTCTCACAAACTTGATTGAGCTTTTTGAAGTAACAGAGGATTGATGAGGGCAGAGCTGTAGATGTGATCTACATGGACTTCAGTAAGGCGTTCAACAAGGTTCCCCATGGGAGACTGATTAGCAAGGTTAGATCTCACGGAATACAGGGAGAACTAGCCATTTGGATACAGAACTGGCTCAAAGGTAGAAGACAGAGGGTAGTGGTGGAGGGTTGTTTTTCAGACTGGAGGCCTGTGACCAATGGAGTGCCACAAGGATCGGTGCTGGGTCCTCTACTTTTTGTCATTTACATAAATGATTTGGATGCGAGCATAAGAGGTACAGTTAGTAAGTTAGCCGATGACACCAAAATTGGAGGTGTAGTGGAGAGCGTGGAGGGTTACCTCAGATTACAACAGGATCGTGACCAGATGGGCCAATGGGCTGAGAAGTGGCAAATGGAGTTTAATTCAGATAAATGCGAGGTGCTGCATTTTGGGAAAGCAAATCTTAGCAGGACTTATACACTTAATGCTAAGATCCTAGGGAGTGTTGCTGAACAAAGAGAGCTTGGAATGCAGGTTCAAAGCTCCTTGAAAGTGGAGGTAGATAGGATAGTGAAGAAGGTGTTTGGTATGCTTTCCTTTATTGGTCAGAGAATTGAGTACAGGAGTTGGGAGGTCATGTTGCGGCTGTACAGGACATTGGTTAGGCCACTGTTGGAATACTGCGTGCAATTCTGGTCTCCTTCCTATCGGAAAGATATTGTGAAACTTGAAAGGGTTCAGAAAGGATTTACAAGGATGTTGCCAGGGTTGGAGGATTTGAGCTATAGGGAGAGGCTGAACAGGCTGGGGCTGTTTTCCCTGGAGCGTCGGAGGCTGAGGGGTTACTCAGAAGGGAAGGGTGAAGAAGAGCAGAGCAGTAGTAATTGGGGACTCGATAGTTCGTGGCACAGATAGGCGGTTTTGTGGGAACGAGAGAGACTCACGTTTGGTATGTTGCCTCCCAGGTGCAAGGGTACGTGATGTCTCTGATCGTGTTTTCCGGGTCCTGGAGGGGGAGGGGGAGCAACCCGAAGTCGTGGTCCACATTGGCACCAACGACATAGGTAGGAGGAGTGCTGAGGATGTTAGACAGGCTTTCAGGGAGCTAGGTTGGAAGCTTGGAGTTAGAACAAACAGAGTTGTTGTCTCTGGTTTGTTACCCGTGCCACGTGATAGAGATTCGAGGAATAGGGAGAGAGAACAATTAAATGCGTGGCTTCAGGGATGGTGCAGGAGGGAGGGGTTCCAGTTTTTGGATAACTGGGGTTCTTTCTGGGGACGGTGGGACCTCTATAAACAGGATGGTCTACACCTGAACCTGAGGGGAACCAGTATCCTTGGGGGGAGGTTTGCTAGTGCTCTTGGGGGGGGTTTAAACTAACTCGGCAGGGGCATGGGAACCCAGATTGTAGCTTCAGGGTGCAGGGCCTGGAGTGTAGGGAGGTGAGGAACATGGCATCAATTTCCAAGGAGGGTGCCTGTAAACAGGGAAGTGGCTTGAAGTGTGTATACTTCAATGCAAGAAGTATACGAAATAAGGTAGGTGAACTTGCAGCGTTGGTTGGTACCTGGGACTTCGATGTTGTGGCTATTACGGAGACATGGCTAGAACAGGGACAGGATTGGCTGTTGCAGGTTCCGGGATTTAAATGTTTTAGTAGGTTTAGAGGTGGGGGTAAAAGAGGGGGAGGTGTGGCATTGCTTGTCAAAGATAGTATTACAGCGGTGGAAAGGACGATGGATGAGGACTTGCCATCTGAGGTAGTTTGGGCTGAGGTTAGGAATAGGAAAGGTGAGGTCACCCTGTTAGGAGTCTTTTACAGGCCTCCTAATAGTCCTAGAATCATTGAAGAAAGGATTGGGAAGGTGATTCAGGAGATGAGTGACAGTAATAGGGTGGTTGTTATGGGGGACTTTAACTTTCCTGATATTGATTGGGAAAGCTATAGCTCAAGTTCGTTAGATGGGTCAGTGTTTGTTCAATGTGTGCAGGAGAGTTTCCTGACACAATATGTAGACAGGCCAACAAGAGGTGAGGCCATACTGGATTTGGTTCTGGGTAACGAACCAGGCCAGGTGTTAGAATTAGAGGTAGGTGAGCACTTTGGGGATAGTGACCATAATTCGGTGATTTTTACACTTGTGATGGAGAGGGATAAGTGTGTACTACAGGGCAAGAATTATAGCTGGGGTAAGGGAAATTATGATGCGGTGAGGCATGACTTAGGATGTGTGGCTTGGAAAAGTAGACTCCAAGGCAAGAGTGTAAATGATATGTGGAACTTGTTCAAGGGGCAACTATTGAGTGTCCTTGATAATTATGTACCTGTCAGGCAGGTAGGAAAGGGTCGTGCGAGGGAGCCGTGGTTTAATAAGGAATTGGAATCCCTTGTTAAATGGAAGAGGGCGGCCTATCTCAAGATGAGACGTGAAGGTTCAATTGGGGCGATTGAGAGTTATAGGGTAGCCAGGAAGGACCTGAAGAGAGAGCTAAAAGCAGCAAGGAGGGGACATGAAAGGTCCTTAGTAGATAGGATTAGGGAAAACCCTAAGGCTTTCTATAGGTATGTTAGGAATAAAAGAATGACTAGGGTAGGAATAGGTCCAGTCAAGGATAGTAGGGGGAAGTTGCGTGTGGAGGCGGAAGAGATTGGGGAGACACTGAATGAATACTTTTCTTCAGTATTCACTCAGGAACAGGGCATTGTTGTCGATGAGAATACTGAGGCACAAATAAGTAGAATGGATGGCTTTGAGGTATGTAGAGAAGAGGTGTTGGAAATCCTGGAAAAGGTGAAAATAGATAAGTCCCCTGGGCCTGATGGCATTTATCCTAGGATTCTCTGGGAAGCAAGGGAGGAGATTGCAGAGCCATTGGCCTTGATTTTTATGTCCTCTTTGTCTACAGGAGTAGTCCCAGAAGACTGGAGGATAGCAAATGTGGTTCCCTTGTTCAAAAAGGGGAGTAGGGATAGCCCTAGTAACTATAGGCCGGTGAGTCTCACTTCTGTTGTGGGCAAAGTCTTAGAGAGAATTGTAAGGGATAGGATTTATGCACATCTAGATAGGAATAATGTGATCAAGGATAGTCAGCATGGTTTTGTGAAGGGCAAGTCGTGCCTCACAAACCTTATTGAATTCTTTGAAAAGGTGACGAAGGAGGTTGATGAGGGGAAAGCGGTAGATGTGGTATATATGGATTTTAGTAAGGCGTTTGATAAGGTTCCCCATGGTAGGCTACTGCAGAAAATACGGAGATATGGCATTGAGGGTGAGTTGGAGATTTGGATTAGGAATTGGCTGGATGGAAGAAGACAGAGGGTAGTAGTTGATGGCAAAGTTTCTTCATGGAGTGCCGTCACTAGCGGTGTTCCGCAAGGATCTGTTTTGGGACCATTGCTGTTTGTCATTTTTATAAATGACCTGGAAGAGGGGTTAGAAGGTTGGGTGAGCAAGTTTGCGGATGACACGAAAGTCGGAGGAGTTGTTGACAGTGAGGAAGGATGTGGCAGGTTACAGCAGGATATAGAGAAGCTGCAGAGCTGGGCAGAAAGGTGGCAGATGGAATTCAATGTAGCTAAGTGCGAGGTGATTCACTTTGGGAAGAATAACAAAAAGATGGGGTACTGGGCTAATGGTCGGATACTTGGTAGTGTGGATGAGCAGAGGGATCTTGGTGTCCATGTACACAGATCTCTGAAAGTTGCCACCCAGGTAAATAGTGCGGTGAGGAAGGCATATGGCGTACTGGCTTTTATTGGTAGAGGAATTGAGTTCCGGAGTCCTGAGGTCATGATGCAGTTGTATAAGACTCTGGTACGGCCGCATCTGGAATATTGTGTGCAGTTTTGGTCGCCATACTATAGGAAGGATGTGGAGGCATTGGAACGTGTGCAGAGGAGGTTTACCAGGATGTTGCCTGGTATGGAAGGAAAATCGTATGAGGAAAGACTGAGGCACTTGGGGCTGTTTTCACTAGAGAAAAGAAGGTTTAGGGGTGACTTGATTGAGGTGTACAAGATGATTAGGGGGTTAGATAGGGTCGACAGTATGAACCTTTTCCCGCGTATTGAGTCGGGTATTACAAGGGGGCATAGCTTTAAATTAAGGGGGGGTAGATATAGGACTGATGTTAGGGGTAGGTTCTTCACTCAGCGAGTCGTTAGTTCATGGAATGCCCTGCCAGTAACAGTGGTGGACTCTCCCTCTTTATGGGCATTTAAGAGGGCATTGGATAGGTATATGGAGGATAGTGGGTTAGTGTAGTTTAGGTGGGCTTGGATCGGCGCAACATCGAGGGCCCAAGGGCCTGTACTGCGCTGTATTCTTCTATGTTCTATGTTCTATGTTCTTATAGAGGTTTACAAAATTATGAGGGGCATGGATAGGATAAATAGACAAAGTCTTTTCCCTGGGTTGGGGAGTTCAGAACTAGAGGGCATGGGTTTAAGATGAGAGGGGAAAGATATAAAAGAGACCTAAGGGGCAACTTTTTCACGCAGAGGGTGGTACGTGTATGGAATGAGCTGCCAGAGGATGTGGTGGAGGCTGGTACAATTGCAACATTTAAGAGGCATTTGGATGGGTATATGAATAGGAAGGGATTGGAGGGATATGGGCCGGGTGCTGGCAGGTGGGACTAGATTGAGTTGGCATATCTGGTTGGCGTGAACGGGTTGGATCGAAGGGTCTGTTTCCATGCTGCACATCTCTATGACTCTATAAATCACAGCTTCATTTCTGAGGAGTGTTTGGAAACTTAAATTGAGGAGAAAAAAAAGGAAATAAAAGGGTTCAGCCATCAGGCGTCAGATCCATTCAGTATTGCGAGATTACTAATATCTCCCAGACATTCCTTAAGCTGGTGTTCTTGAGGTCACGTACAGGTTACATGTCACCACATGAACCCTCTCGAATTCCACCATTAAGCAGCATCAACTCCACCTCAAAACTACCCCAGTCTGCAGGTATACACACACTGCCTCCAGTTCCCAGGTATACATACTGCCTCCAGTCTGCAGGTATACACACTGCCTCCAGTCTGCAGGTATACACACTGCACCCAGTCTGCAGGGACACTCATTGCCCCCAGTCTGCAGGGACACACACCGCCCCAGTTCGCAGGTATACACACTGCCCCCAGTTCCCAGGTATACACACTGCCTCCTGTCTGCAGGTATACACACTGCCTCCAGTCTGCAGGTATACACACTGCCTCCAGTCTGCAGGTATACACACTGCACCCAGTCTGCAGGGACACTCATTGCCCCCAGTCTGCAGGGACACACACCGCCCCAGTTCGCAGGTATACACACTGCCCCAGTTCGCAGGTATACACACTGCCCCCAGTTCGCAGGTATACACACTGCCCCAGTTCGCAGGTATACACACTGCCCCCAGTCTGCAGGTATACACACTGCCCCCAGTTCGCAGGTATACACACTGCCCCCAGTCCGCCGGTATACACACACTGCTCCGAGTCCGCAGCTATACACACCGCCCCAGTATGCAGGTATACAGACACCGGCCCCAGCCTGCAGGTATACACAAACCACCCCCAGTCCACGGGTATTTATACACTGCCCCCAGTCCGCGGGTATACACACACCGCCCCCAGTCCGCGGGTATACACGCACCGCCCCCAGTAAACAGGTATACACGCACCGCCCCCAGTCTGCAGGTATACACGCACCGCCCCCAGTCTGCATGTATACACGCACCGCCCCCAGTCTGCAGGTATACACAAGCCGCTCCCAGTCTGCAGGTATACACGCACCGCCCACAGTCTGCATGTATACACGCACCGCCCCCAGTCTGCATGTATACACACACCGCCCCCAGTCTGCAGGTATACACACACCGCCCCCAGTCTGCAGGTATACACGCACCGCCCCCAGTCTGCAGGTATACACGCACCGCCCCCAGTCTGCAGGTATACACGCACCGCCCCCAGTCTGCAGGTATACACGCACCGCACCCAGTCTGCAGGTATACACGCACCGCCCCCAGTCTGCAGGTATACACGCACCGCCCCCAGTCTGCAGGTATACACACACCGCCCCAGTCTGCAGGTATACACGCACTGCCCCCAGTCTGCAGGTATACACGCACTGCCCCCAGTCTGTAGGTATACACACACCGCTCCCAATCTGCAGGTATACACACACTGCCCCCAGTCTGCAGGTATACACACACCGCCCCAGTCTGCAGGTATACACACACCGCCCCAGTCTGCAGGTATACACGCACCGCCCCCAGTCTGCAGGTATACACGCACTGCCCCAGTCTGCAGGTATACACACACCGCCCCAGTCTGCAGGTATACACACACCGCCCCCAGTCTGCAGGTATACACGCACCGCCCCCAGTCTGCAGGTATACACGCACCGCCCCCAGTCTGCAGGTATACACGCACCGCCCCCAGTCTGCAGGTATATACACACTGCCCCCAGTCTGCAGGTATACACACACTGCCCCCAGTCTGCAGGTATACACACACCGCCCCAGTCTGCAGGTATACACACACCGCCCCAGTCTGCAGGTATACACACACCGCCCCAGTCTGCAGGTATATACACACCGCCCCCAGTCTGCAGGTATACACACACCGCCCCCGTCTGCAGGTATACACACACTGCCCCCAGTCTGCAGGTATATACACACCGCCCCCAGTCTGCAGGTATACACGCACCGCCCCCAGTCTGCAGGTATACACACACTGCCCCCAGTCTGCAGGTATATACACACCGCCCCCAGTCTGCAGGTATACACGCACTGCCCCCAGTCTGCAGGTATATACACACCGCCCCCAGTCTGCAGGTATACACACACCGCCCCCAGTCTGCAGGTATACACACACTGCCCCCAGTCTGCAGGTATACACGCACCGCCCCCAGTCTGCATGTATACACACACCGCCCCAGTCTGCAGGTATACAGACACCGCCCCAGTCTGCAGGTATACACACACTGCCCCCAGTCTGCAGGTATATACACACCGCCCCCAGTCTGCAGGTATACACACACTGCCCCCAGTCTGCAGGTATACACGCACCGCCCCCAGTCTGCACGTATACACACACCGCCCCCAGTCTGCAGGTATACACACACTGCCCCCAGTCTGCAGGTATACACACACTGCCCCCAGTCTGCAGGTATACACACACTGCCCCCAGTCTGCAGGTATACACACACTGCCCCCAGTCTGCAGGTATACACACACCGCCCCCAGTCTGCAGGTATATACACACCGCCCCCAGTCTGCAGGTATACACGCACTGCCCCCAGTCTGCAGGTATACACACACCGCTCCCAATCTGCAGGTATACACACACTGCCCCCAGTCTGCAGGTATACACACACCGCCCCAGTCTGCAGGTATACACACACCGCCCCAGTCTGCAGGTATACACACACCGCCCCAGTCTGCAGGTATACACACACTGCCCCAGTCTGCAGGTATACACACACCGCCCCCAGTCTGCAGGTATACACACACTGCCCCCAGTCTGCAGGTATACACACACCGCCCCCAGTCTGCAGGTATACACACACTGCCCCCAGTCTGCAGGTATACACACACTGCCCCCAGTCTGCAGGTATATACACACCGCCCCCAGTCTGCAGGTATACACGCACCGCCCCCAGTCTGCATGTATACACACACCGCCCCAGTCTGCAGGTATACACACACCGCCCCAGTCTGCAGGTATACACACACTGCCCCCAGTCTGCAGGTATATACACACCGCCCCCAGTCTGCAGGTAAACACACACTGCCCCCAGTCTGCAGGTATACACACACCGCCCCAGTCTGCAGGTATACACGCACCGCCCCCAGTCTGCATGTATACACACACCGCCCCCAGTCTGCAGGTATACACACACTGCCCCCAGTCTGCAGGTATACACACACTGCCCCCAGTCTGCAGGTATACACACACTGCCCCCAGTCTGCAGGTATACACGCACCGCTCCAAGTCTGCAGGTATACACACACTGCCCCCAGTCTGCAGGTATACACGCACTGCCCCCAGTCTGCAGGTATACACGCACTGCCCCCAGTCTGCAGGTATACACGCACCGCTCCCAGTCTGCAGGTATACACGCACCGCCCCCAGTCTGCAGGTATACACGCACTGCCCCCAGTCTGCAGGTATACACACACCGCCCCCAGTCTGCAGGTATACACACACCGCCCCAGTCTGCAGGTATATACACCCCGCCCCCAGTCTGCAGGTATACACACACCGCCCCAGTCTGCAGGTATACACACACCGCCCCAGTCTGCAGGTATACACACACTGCCCCCAGTCTGCAGGTATACACACACCGCCCCCAGTCTGCAGGTATACACGCACTGCCCCCAGTCTGCAGGTATACACGCACCGCCCCCAGTCTGCAGGTATACACACACTGCCCCCAGTCTGCAGGTATACACACACTGCCCCCAGTCTGCAGGTATACACACACCGCCCCCAGTCTGCAGGTATACACGCACTGCCCCCAGTCTGCAGGTATACACACACCGCCCCCAGTCTGCAGGTATATACACACCGCCCCCAGTCTGCAGGTATACACACACCGCCCCAGTCTGCAGGTATATACACACCGCCCCCAGTCTGCAGGTATACAAACCTAGAAATTACGAACAGTAAGTCTTTTGCCCATACAGACCTGCTCCATTATTAAAATTTCTGCTGATCAGTTTGTGTTTCAAATCCCACATTGCTATCCATTAGAACATAGAACATGACAGCGCAGTACAGGCCCTTCGGCCCTCGATGTTGTGCCGACCTGTGGAACCAGTCTGAAGCCCATCTAACCTACACTATCACATTATCATCCATGTGTCTACCCAGTGACCAATTAAATGCCCTTCAAGTTGGCGAGTCTACTCCAATTGCAGGTAGGCCATTCCACGCCCCTACTACTGTCTGACATCTGTCATATATATGTCACCCCTCAATTTAAAGCCACGTCCCCTTGCATTGGCCATCACCATCCACCCTCTCACTGTCCACCCTATCTAACCCTCTGATTATCTTATATGTCTCAGTTGTCACCTCTCAATCTTCTTCTCTCTAACGAAGACAGCCTCAAGTCCCTCAGCCTTTCCTCCTTCTGGTAACCATTTGCTTGCCTAACAAGAATATTAAACCTTTAAACTAAGGAATGATCCTATTTACACTGGCTTCCAAGGCAGAGTGTAACAAAGTTGCATAACCTCAAACAGAAAAAAGTCTTGTCATCTCTGTCCTGAAAAGGTGACTAGTTTTTAAACAGTGCCCCCTAATTCAGCAAGAGTAAACATATGTCTGCACTCAATCAAGTCACTACCACGCTGGTAAACCCCAGTGGAAACAAAAGCAGAAATTGCTGGAAAAGCTCAGCAGGTCTGCCAATACCTGTGGAGAGAAATCAGAGTTAACATTTCGAGTCAAGTGCCCTTTCCTCAGTTCTGATGTTGCCAGACCTGCTGAGCTTTTCCAGCAGTTTTTGTTTTTGCTCCTGATTTACAGCTTCCACAGTTCTTTCGGTATTTATCCAATGGAAGCACACCCACCTTGTGCAATCTATCATAAGAATACCCACTTCTTCCAAGCATCAATCTGGTACACATTGCCTGGTACACATTGCCTGGTACACATTGCCTGGTACACATTGCCTGGTACACATTGCCTGGTACACATTGCCTGGTACACATTGCCTGGTACACATTGCCTGGTACACATTGCCTGGTACACATTGCCTAATCAGCTTCCAGACATTTATATCCTTCCTTAGATAAGGAGAACCAAAACTGCACAGTTTTTGAGCAGTGGTCTCACCAATGCCCTCTATAACTGAATCATAACATCTTCATTTTTATGTTCAATTCCTCTCATCGTAAAGGAGAACATAACAATAGCCTTCTTACTTCCTTGCGGTATTTGGATATGGCTTACAGAGCTGTGGTGGCTCCCACCCTTCCCTCTGGCTCTGAGACACGGACTGTGTACTGCAGCAGTCCCGCCATCGCGTGTTACTGCAAGATCATATCAATCCATTGCAAAGACAGACCCAGCAACCCCAGTGTCCTTGACCAGGCAAACAGCCCCAGCATCGAGGCACTGATCCCTCTTCTTTGGACATGAGATAGCTTTGGCAAATAGAATTAAAGAGAATCCAAAGGGTTTTTACAAATATATTAAGGACAAAAGGGTAACTAGGGAGAGAATAGGGCCCCTCAAAGATCAGCAAGGTGGCCTTTGTGTGGAGCTGCAGAAAATGGGGGAGATACTAAATGAATATTTTGCATCAGTATTTACTGTGGAAAAGGATATGGAAGATATAGACTGTAGGGAAATAGATGGTGACATCTTGCAAAATGTCCAGATTACAGAGGAGGAAGTGCTGGACGTCTTGAAACGGTTAAAGGTGGATAAATCCTCAGGACCTGATCAGGTGTACCCTAGAACTCTGTGGGAAGCTAGAGAAGTGATTGCTGGGCCTCTTGCTGAGATATTTGCATCATCGATAGTCACAGGTGAGGTGCCGGAAGACTGGACGTTGGCAAACGTGGTGCCACTGTTTAAGAAGGGTGATAAAGACAAGCCAGGGAACTGTAGACCGGTGAGACTGACCCCAGCGGTGGGCAAGTTGTTGGAGGCAATCCTGAGGGACAGGATGTACATGTATTTGGAAAGGCAAGGACTGATTAGGGATAGTCAACATGGCTTTGTGTGTGGGAAATCATGTCTCACAAACTTGATTGAGTTTTTTGATGAAGTAACAAAGAAGATTGATGAGGGCAGAGCGGTGGGTGTGATCTATATGGACTTGAGTAAGGCGTTCGACAAGGTTCCCCATTGGAGACTGTTTGCAAGGTTAGATCTCATGGAATACAGGGAGAACTAGCCATTTGGATACAGAACTGGCTCAAAGGTAGAAGACAGAGGGTGGTGGTGGAGGGTTGTTTTTCAGACTGGAGGCCTGTGACTAGTGGAGTGCCACAAGGATCGGTGCTGGGTCCTCTACTTTTTGTCATTTACATAAATGATTTGGATGTGAGCATAAGAGGTACAAGTTAGTAAGTTTGCAGATGACACCAAAATTGGAGGTGTAGTGGAGAGCGTGGAGGGTTACTTCAGATTACAACAGGATCTTGACCAGATGGACCAATGGGCTGAGAAGTGGCAGATGGAGTTTAATTCAGATAAATGTGAGGTGCTGCATTTTGGGAAAGCAAATCTTAGCTGGACTTACACACTTAATGGTAAGGTCCTAGGGAGTGTTGCTGAACAGAGAGCTTGGAGTGCAGGTTCATAGCTCCTTGAAAGTGGAGTTGCAGGTAGATAGGATTGTGAAGGCAGCGTTTGGTATGCTTTCCTTTATTGGTCAGAGTATTGAGTACAGGAGTTGGGAGGTCATGTTGCAGCTGTACAGGACATTGGTTAGGCCACTGTTGGAATATTGTGTGCAATTCTGGTCTTCCTATCAGAAAGATGTTGTGAAACTTCGAAAGGGTTCAGAAAAGATTTACAAGGATGTTGCCAAGGTTGGAGTATCTGAGCTACAGGGAGAGGCTGAACAGGCTGGGGCTGTTTTCCCTGGAGTGTCGGAGGCTGAGGGATGACCTTATACAGGTTTACAAAATTATGAGGGGCGTGGATAGGATAAATAGGCAAAGTCTTTTCCCTGGGGTCAGGGAGTCCAGAACTAGAGGGCATAGGTTTAGGGTGAGGGGGGAAAGATATAAAAGGGAGCTAAGGGGCAACCTTTTCACGCAGAGGGTGGTACGTGTATGGAATCAGCTGCCAGAGGATGCAGTGGAGGCTGGTACAATTGCAACATTTAAGAGGCATTTGGATGGGTATATGAATACACCTGCCCCAAGTGTAATCGAGCCTGCGGAAGCCCCATCGCTCTGTACTGCCTCATATAGACTCACCCTGAGAGTGCAAAAAGGTCATCCTTGTCAGTGAGGGAACATCGATGATGACGAATGCTAACTCTTTGGGACTTATGCAGTAGAACACCCAGATTCCTCTGCAGATGCAGATTCTGCAGCTATTCTGTTTAAGTAATGCTTTTCTTTTTAAAAGTCTTTCTGCTAAAGTAAACAGTTCACATTTGCCCATATTATACACCATCTTCCAGACGTTGGTCTACTCACTCAATATATCTACATCCATTTTCAATGTGTATGTGCTCAACATATTTGCTTGCCTGTCTTTGGGCCATCTCCAAATTTATCATTCCTTATCTAAGTCATTAAACTGAAAAAAGCTTAGGACCCTCCCCAGGCCCACCTCATCTGGTACTTTAACAAAAGCCATCAGGTAGAAACGTTTACACACTTCGACAATGCGCAGTACTCTCATTCCATCTTCTACACCTTCACTCCTCTCTAAGCCTAGTCCTTGCTCTTCACGATGTATTCACATTTCCGCCAACTCAGAATATGTTAAAAACAAAGTCTTCAGCTTCATCCCCTGAACCCCCTCCACCCTTAAGGATCTAAACTTGGCACATTGCCTAACTCCTCCTCTTACCTTTGTGCACAGTTCACCCCCTTTGTCAAAAGGGCACTTTCACCATCTCAATATTTCCCTCTCGTCCCTCACTTCCTCCTGAACTTTCCATTAGGAATTCCAGCACGTCAGTGACTGTCTCAATTTGCCCGCTTCCCTCTATCTGTCGCCTTTAAATCTTGCTGCTTTCTGTTCTCTAAAGTCCAAACTTTCCATCATCTTTCTGGACATTACCAATGACCACAAACTGAACCAAATTGTCCATGTAGATGTTCACCAGTATTCCTCTGACAGCACTTTCAAAACCCTCGAGAAGGACAAGGACAGCAGATACATGGAGTTTGATTAGACCTCAGCAGGAGTACTGTATACAGTTTTGGTCTTTTTATTTCAGGAAAGATATTGTTGCCATCAAGGGAAAGCAGAGGTTCCTCAGACCTGTTCCTGGGATGGACTGTCCTTTGAAGAGAGATGGGAACCTCCTGAGTTTTGAAGAATCAAAGGGGAGCTCATTGAAACCTACAAATTACTTAAAGGGACAGACAGGATAAATGCAGGTTGATGATTCCTCTGACTGGGGAGTCTCTAACCAGAGAGTACAAAAATGAAGATAATGTTACTTGGGCTGCAATGAGAAGAAATTGTTTTTCAGATGGCAAACCTTTGGAATTCTCTGCCCCAGCTGTCTATGGACAGTCAGCTTTTGAGCATATCTAAAAGCAGAAATTGATAGATTTTTGAATCCCAGTGTCATACTGGGTTATAAGGATAGGATGGGTAAAAGGCATTACGTGTTCAATTATGCACGGTGAGGAAGACTCAGTGGGCTGAATAACCTACTCCTGTTCCTATGTAGACAGACAGACAGACAGATAGGTGGTTGAGACATCAGGTGGGACACTTGTATTCAATGCTTGATTAATAAAGGCAAGAGCAAGGAGGTCATGATGGAGCTGTATGTAATGTTAGCCCCCAGCTGGAGTACTGTGTGCAGTTCTGGTTGCCACCCTATAGGATTGCACTGGAAGGGATGCTTTAGAGTTTCACCAAGATGTTACATAGTCTGGAGCAATTCAGCTAATAAAGGGAGGCTAGAAAGGCTGGGGTTGTTTCCCTGAAAGCAGAGAGGCCTGAGGGGAATTTGGCTGAGAAGTTTTGAGGGGCATGGATAAGGTAGACAGTAACAGCCTTTCCCATTTGTAGAGGAATCAATAACTAGGGGTGCAGTTTTAAGGTAAGGGGCAGAAGACTTGAGAGAGGGCTTCAGAGGATTACACAGGAATACATGAAGGCCATTCAGCTCCTTCAGCCTGTTGCACCATTCAATGAGATCATCGCTGATCTGTGGCCTACCTCCATATACCTTCCTTTGGCCCATATCCCTTAATACCTTTGCTTAACAAAAATTTATTAAAATTTACGATTGCGGGTGTCTGGAAGCCACTGCCTGAAGGGTTGGTACAGCAGGAATTAAAAGGCATTTTTATATTAAGGCATTTTAGTATTATGCAAATGAGCATTTGAAAGGCTGCAGCAATGGGACAAGTGCTAGAAAATGGGATGATAATACTTGTTTAATGGCCAGCACACACACAAAGAGCTGAAAGGCCTCTTTCTATGCTGCAAATATTCTGACACTATGACACCACAACCTGCACGTTTCCCTTGAAGCTGCACACATTCCTGACTTGGAAATATATTGTTACTCCTTCAGTGTTGCTGGATCAAAGTCCTGAAATGTCCTCCCTAACATCATGATGAGTAGATCCACTCCCTCACCCAGCGTTTAACACAGCGCAGCCTGAAAGTATTGAAATGAAGTATCTCTCTCTTACCGTCCTTTCCATTCCTGCTGATTCCAGTCGTAACACACGACACTGCGCTAGCTATCTCACCACTGAGAAACAGGTCTCTGCTGACCCTCCAGCCATGGACAGAGAATGGAAATTCCTGTGTCATTACTGAAATAAAACTTTATTTCTTAAATAAATATTCCAAAATCCATGATTTGACTTCTCTCTTGTCTAAAATTCACAAATGTCAGTGGAAATTGGTGATAGCACCCAGTTTGAGGGAGGGGGCAGGAAACAGATTGATTAAATCAATATCTGCACTGGGTCTAGAGACAGCTCGACATATACAGCTCAAGGAACAGAGTGCTGTTCAGAGTGAGCAGTTCCAACAGGATTCAGAGCTAGAAACGGCAGGACCCCACTGGTGAGCACAAGGGTAACATCAGAGGCACAGGTGGGTGGTCGTATTCAGTCAGAGTGACTTCCTGGCCTGGCATCCGTTCCAATCGTTTGCCTCCTCTCATTCATTGGCGGCAGTGGTGGTGGTGGAACTCTTGCGCTTTCTCTGCTCCAGGTATCTTTGGAAGGCAGGTTCTTCACTTTGTTCCTCTGCTTCTGTTCACCAAAAGAAGACAGTCACTGACCTCATAACGAAACAGGACGATACCTAGACAGGTTCTGAACCCAAATCAGACGACAACTCTCTGGTAATGCCTGTCCATTACAGACTGTCCAACAGCTCACATTTCCCCCCTTCCTCCCCATCATGCCACCACATCAACCACATGTTAGATAACTCCTCTTGGGTTTTGCATCTTACTTTGATGATCCAAGTCATCAGTGTCTGAATCCACTTCCTCGTCCTCCTCATCAAGGATGCCCCGGGTCAGGATGAGGGCTGACGGTCCTGCCTCCACATCATGCTGGTCATCCACTAGGAACAAAGGAATAAAGAGCACAATCAGTAATTGGTCCACACCTCAATGAAACAGCTGCTTGAACACCTCAGCATGATACGAATACCAACTCACACTGAAGAAACATTCAGAGACAAAGACAACAGCTGAAAAAGCAACAGGTGGGAAGTGTATGTGAAAGAGACACACAGAGAGAGATCCAGAGAGGGGGAATAGGGGCTAAAGGGAGAACAAGAGCAAGAGGGAGTGGGTGGGGAGGGTTGAAATGAAACCAAAGTAACATGGCAAGAAGGGAGAATGAGTGGCAGAGAAAGGGTGAGAGATGTAGGGCTGACTGGTGAGAGACAGGGGCATATACAGCATTGACAGAGACATATGCTGCTTTTCAACACCTCGTGGTTTTCTTGGAGTTCACTGCCCGCTCGGTGAGCTCCCCAATTTATACCCGGCCCATCACTTTGTCATGGCACCTCATGGCCTTGCCCCTCCCCTTCACTGATGTGACCATGAGATCATTTCATTATATCATTTGCACTCCACACCAGCCATCCTCCTTCCAAATCTACTTTGTTCCTGTTTGACCCTGAAGGAAAATAAGCTGCCTTATGTGTGAAGGGCTTTTCAGGCAGTGTTAGGGTCCCTACCTGTGAGGTAGAAGGTCAGGTTTCAAGTCCCACCTGCACGAGAGGTGCCACGTCTGAACAGGCTGATCAGAAAACATCTCCTTTCTGCTCATAACTGCTGCTGTCTTTGCCTTAATCCCTTTGCTACTGCTCCCGTCTTGCTAAACCATACTTTATTCTCCATTTTTAATGCCCTCAATCTCAGCCAAAGCACAGTTCTGTTATCTAGTCCTTTTCAAATTCCAATCCGTTACATCAAAAGGATGCAGACTTGAATGTACACAGGTATGGTTGCCATAGTCCCAGAAGACCCACAGGGCTGTTCTCTCATTAGGACAAGACAACAGAATCTGAGACTCATGTACATATGTGGCAGATAACCAGGTTAACAATTCATCAGAAGATCGGTCTGAATCATAAAGCATATCTGGATTGTGATCTTTGCTGTTAAAACAACTCTCTATTCCAGAATATGCCAGCTACCTTCCAAAATATAAGCCCACCTTTCCCAAAACTCCAATATTGATTGCCTCCAGCCGGGATTATAACCAACTAGCACAGGAACAGGCCCCTCAGCCCACATGCCAGCACTGACACATTACACCGTTCTAAACAAATACTTTGGCCTCCACGCAGTCTGTCTCCCTTTAACCCTGTACGCAGTCAGTATCCCTTTATCCCTCCACACAGTGACTCCCTTTACCCCTGTTCGCAGTCTGACTCCCTTTATCCCTGAATGCAGTCTGTCTCCCTTTACCCCTGGACGCAGTCTGTCTCCCTATACCCCTGGACGCAGTCTGTCTCCCTGTAGGCAGTCTGCCTCGCTTTATCCCTGTACGCAGTCTGTCTCCCTTGACCCCTGAACGGAGTCTGTCTCCCTTTACCCCTGTACGGAGTCTGTCTCCCTTTATCCCTGTACGGAGTCTGACGCCCTTGACCCCTGTACGCAGTCTGTCTCCCTTTATCCCTGAACGCAGTCTGTCTCCCTTTACTCCTGTACGGAGTCTGTCTCCCTTGACCCCTGTACGGAGTCTGTCTTCCTGTACGGAGTCTGTCTCCCTTTACCCCTGTACGGAGTCTGTCTTCCTGTACGGAGTCTGTCGCCCTTGACCCCTGTACGCAGTCTGTCTCCCTTGACCCTTGTACGCAGTCTGTCTCCCTTTATCCCTGTATGCAGTCTGTATCCCTTTATCCCTGTACGCAGTCTGTATCCCTTTATCCCTGTACGCAGTCTGTATCCCTTTATCCCTGTACGCAGTCTGTATCCCTTTATCCCTGTACGCAGTCTGTATCCCTGTAGGCAGTTTGCCTCGCTTTATCCCTGTACGCAGTCTGTCTCCCTTTACCCCTGAACGGAGTCTGTCTCCCTTTATCCCTGTACGCAGTCTGTATCCCTTTACCCCTGAACGGAGTCTGTCTCCCTTTATCCCTGTACGCAGTCTGTATCCCTTTACCCCTGAACGGAGTCTGTCTCCCTTTATCCCTCCACACAGTCTGTCTCCCTTTATCCCTGTACGCAGTCTGTCTCCCTTTACCCCTGTACGCAGTCTGTCTCCCTTTACCCCTGTACGCAGTCTATCTCCCTTGACCCCTATACGGAGTCTGTCTTCCTGTACGGAGTCTGTCTCCCTTTACCCCTGTACGGAGTCTGTCTTCCTGTACGGAGTCTGTCTCCCTTTACCCCTGTACGGAGTCTGTCTCCCTGTAGGCAGTCTGCCTCGCTTTATCCCTGTACGCAGTCTGCCTCGCTTTATCCCTGTACGCAGTCTGTCTCCCTTTACCCCTGTACGCAGTCTGTCTCCCTTTACCCCTGTACGCAGTCTGTCTCCCTTTACCCCTGTACGCAGTCTGTATCCCTTTACCCCTGTACGCAGTCTGTCTCCCTTTACCCCTGTACGCAGTCTGTCTCCCTTTACCCCTGTACGCAGTCTGTCTCCCTTTACTCCTGTACGGAGTCTGTCTTCCTGTACGGAGTCTGTCGCCCTTGACCCCTGTACGGAGTCTGTCTTCCTGTATGGAGTCTGTCGCCCTTGACCCCTGTACGCAGTCTGTCTCCCTTGACCCTTGTACGCAGTCTGTCTCCCTTTATCCCTGAATGCAGTCTGTCTCCCTTGACCCCTGTACGCAGTCTGTCTCCCTTGACCCCTGTACGCAGTCTGTCTCCCTTGACCCCTGTACGCAGTCTGTCTCCCTTGACCCCTGTACGGAGGCTGTCTCCCTTGACCCCTGTACGGAGGCTGTCTCCCTTGACCCCTGTACGGAGGCTGTCTCCCTTGACCCCTGTACGGAGGCTGTCTCCCTTGACCCCTGTACGGAGGCTGTCTCCCTTGAGCCCTGTACGGAGTCTGTCTCCCTTTACCCCTGTACGGAGTCTGACGCCCTTGACCCCTGTACGCAGGCTGTCTCCCTTGACCCCTGTACGCAGTCTGTCTCCCTTTATCCCTGTACGGAGTCTGTCTCCCTTTACCCCTGTACGGAGTCTGTCTCCCTTTATCCCTGTACGGAGTCTGTCTCCCTTTACCCCTGTACGGAGTCTGTCTCCCTTTATCCCTGTACGGAGTCTGTCTCCCTTTACCCCTGTACGGAGTCTGTCTCCCTTTACCCCTGTACGGAGTCTGTCTCCCTTTATCCCTGTACGGAGTCTGTCTCCCTTTACGCAGGCTGTCTCCCTTTACCCCTGTACGCAGTCTGTCTCCCTTTATCCCTGTACGGAGTCTGTCTCCCTTTATCCCTGTACGGAGTCTGTCTCCCTTTACCCCTGTACGGAGTCTGTCTCCCTTTACCCCTGTACGGAGTCTGTCTCCCTTTATCCCTGTACGGAGTCTGTCTCCCTTTACCCCTGTACGGAGTCTGTCTCCCTTTATCCCTGTACGGAGTCTGTCTCCCTTTACCCCTGTACGGAGTCTGTCTCCCTTTACCCCTGTACGGAGTCTGTCTCCCTTTATCCCTGTACGGAGTCTGTCTCCCTTTACGCAGGCTGTCTCCCTTTACCCCTGTACGCAGTCTGTCTCCCTTTATCCCTGTACGGAGTCTGTCTCCCTTTACCCCTGTACGGAGTCTGTCTCCCTTTACCCCTGTACGGAGTCTGTCTCCCTTTACCCCTGTACGGAGTCTGTCTCCCTTTACCCCTGTACGGAGTCTGTCTCCCTTTATTCCCTGCCTTTTCATGTATCCGTCAAAATGCCTCTTAAATGTATCGCTCATACCTACTTCCACCACCTCCTCTGGCAGTGCATTCGAGGCACTTACCACCTTCTGTGTAAAAATCTTACCTCTCACATCTCCGTTAAATCTACTCCCTTTTATCTAAACCTACATCCTTAGATTAGATTTTCGATTAGATTACTTACAGTGTGAAAACAGACCCTTCGGCCCAACAAGTCCACACCGACCCGCCGAAGCGCAACCTACCCATTCCCCTACATTTACCCCTTTACCTAACACTGCGGGCGATTTAGCATGGCTAATTCACCTGATCTGCACATCTTTGGACTGTGGGAGGAAACTGGAGCACCCGGAGGAAACCCACGCAGACACGGGGAGAATGTGCAAACTCCACACAGTCAATCGCCTGAGTCGTGAATTGAACCCGGGTCTCTGGCGCTGTGAGGCAGCAGTGCTAACCACTGTGCCACCGTGCCCCCATTTGGAACTGTTATTTCTACCCTGGGGAAAAAAACTCCCACTGTCCATTTTATCCATCCTCTCATTATTTTGTTAACTTCTATCAGATCCCTCCTCAGCCTCTAACGTACACGTGAAAACAAACCAAGTTTGCCCAATCTCCCTTCATAGCTAATACCCACCAAACCAGGCAACATCCTGGCCATACAAGTAGCTAGGGTGGTAAAAAGGCATACTTGCCTTTATTGGTGGGGGATGGAGTACAAGAGTCAGGATGTTGTGTTGCAGCTTTGTAAGACTGGTTAAGCCACACTGAGTATTACGCTCAAATTTGATCTCCACTTTACAGGAAGGATGTGGAGGCTTTGGAGAGGATGCAGAAGGGAATGCTGCCTGGATTAGCGGGTTTCAGATGTAAGGAGAGGATAGAAAAACTCGGGTTGTTTTTTCTGGAGCAGTGGAAACTGAGAGGAGATTGGATGGAAGTCGATAATATTATGAGATGCATAGATAGGGTTGCCGGTCAGAATCGTTCTCCCGGAGTTGAAATATCTAAAACTAAGGGGCATGTATTTAAGGTGAGATGGGAAAGTTGAAAGGAGATGTGAAGGGCAAGTTTTTTTTTTAAATGCAGAGTGTGATACAGCCAGGGATGTTGGTGGAGGCAGAAACAACCAGGGCATTTATAAAACCTTTAGTTAAGTGCGTGAAATTGCAAGGCCTGAAGGGATATGCACCAAGGGCAGGCAGAAGGGATTTGTTTCATTTGGCATCATGTTCGGCACAACATTGTGGGCTGAGGGGCCCGTTCCTGTGCTGTATTTTTCTATGTTCTATGTTCTCAACCGTTTCTGTACCCTGTAGCCCCCACATCCTTCTTGAAGGCTATACATTATCTTGACCACCTTATCCACTTGTGCTACCACTTTCAGGGAACTGTGGATCCCTATACCCAGGTCCCTCTGTATATTAATGCCTTTACTGCATTACAGCCATTTGCTGTATACTTCCCTCTGCATTAGATCTTCCAAAACACACCACCTCCCATTTGTCCAGATTAAATTCAATCTGTCATTTCTCTGCCCAAGTTACCAGCCTCTCTGTTTCCTGCTAAATCCTTTGGCAATCCTCCTCACTACCTGCAGCTCCCTCAATCTTTGTCTACTAATCAGACCAACTAGATTCTCCTCCAAATCATTCATATATATCACAAACAACAGGGTTCCCAGCACTGACCTCTGCAGGGCACCACTGGTTACAGACCTCCAGTCAGTAAAACTCTTCCAGCATTCCTCTTTATCTTCCATGGCCAAGGCAGTTCCGGAACCATCTTACCAGCTCACTGCTAACCCCACGTGACTTCCCCTTTTGTATTAGCCTGCCGTGAGGGATCTTGTCAAAGGCCTTGCTAAAGTCTATGTAGACAACATCCAGCACCCTGCCCTCAATCATCTTTGTCACTTCCTCAAAAGACTCAGTCAAGTTTGTGAGGCACAGCCTTCCCCACATAAAGGCATGCTGCCTATTGCTATTAAAGATTTCCAAATGTGAGGAAATCCTATCGCTAAGAATCTTCTCCAATAATTTCCCTCTTCCTGACATAAGGCTCACAGGCCTGTAGTTTCCCTTAATCCTGCTTGCCAAGGATGTTTCGTGGCCCCCTTCAGCCTTCCTAGCAAGTTTCCAGCCCTCCTAACTTTTTTTTAAGTCTTTCCTGCTTTCTTTGTATTCTTTGAGGGCTCTATCTCTCTTCAGTTTCCAAAAGCTTACAAATGCTTCCTTTTCCTTTTCGACTAAGCTGAGAATTGTCATCCAAGGTTCCTGAATCTGGCCATCCTTATCCTTCATCTTCACAGGAACATGCTGGTCCTGAACGCTAATCAACTAGCCTTTACAAACTTCCCACATGCCAGAAGGGGATACACTCTCAAGCAGGTGCGCCCATCCACATTCCCCAGTTCCTGTTTGGCACAGTTAGCCTTCTCCCTGGTTTAGTATTTTCACCCGAGGGCTCCTCTTATCCTTCTCCATAAGTAATTTTAAACTGACGGAATCATGGTCATTGTTCCCAAAATACTCCCCCAATAGCACTTCAATCATGTGACCGGGCTCATTCCCCAATACCAGGCCTAGAATGGCCCCTTCTCTAATTGGACTATTTATGTATTGTTTCAAAACATCATCCTGGAACAATTACACCCCCACCCAAGCCCCAAGCACTAAGCATGTTCAAAGTTTGTGAAAAGATTTGTAGCTCGGGTGCTCGTTGTTGTGGTTCTGTTCGCCGAGCTGGGAATTTGTGTTGCAGACGTTTCGTCCCCTGTCTAGGTGACATCCTCAGTGCTTGGGAGCCTCCTGTGAAGCGCTTCTGTGATCTTTCCTCCAGCATTTATAGTGGCCTGTCTCTGCCGCTTCTAGTTGTCAGTTTCAGCTGTCCGCTGCAGTGTCCGGTATATTGGGTCCAGGTCGATGGAGTTTGTGGATGAGTGCCATGCTTCTAGGAATTCCCTGGCTGTTCTCTGTTTGGCTTGTCCTATAATAGTAGTATTGTCCCAGTCGAATTCATGTTGCTTGTCATCTGCGTGTGTGGCTACGAAGGATAGCTGGTCGTGTCGTTTCGTGGCTAGTTGGTGTTCATGGATGCAGATCGTTAGCTGTCTTCCTGTTTGTCCTATGTAGTGTTTTGTACAGTCCTTGCATGGGACTTTGTACACTACGTTGGTTTTGCTCATGCTGGGTATCGGGTCCTTTGTCCTGGTGAGTTGTTGTCTGAGAGTGGCTGTTGGTTTGTGTGCTGTTATGAGTCCTAGTGGTCGCAGTAGTCTGGCTGTCAGTTCGGAAATGCTCCTGATGTATGGTAGTGTGGCTAGTCCTTTGGGTTGTGGCATGTCCTCGTTCCGTTGTCTTTCCCTTAGGCATCTGTTGATGAAATTGCGGGGTATCCGTTTTTGGTGAATACATTGTACAGGTGTTCTTCTTCCTCTTTTTGCAGTTCTGGTATGCTGCAGTGTGTTGTGGCCCTTTTGAACAGTGTCTTGATTCAACTTCTTTTGTGTATTGGGGTGGTTGCTTTCGTAGTTCAGGACTTGGTCTGTGTGTGTGGCTTTCCTGTATACCTTTGTGGTGAATTCTCCGTTCGGTGTTCTCTGTACCATCACGTCTAGGAATGGGAGTTGGTTGTCCTTTTCTTCCTCTCTCGTGAATCGGATTCCTGTGAGTGTGGCGTTGATGATCCGGGGTGTGTTTTCTATTTCTGTGTTTTTAATGATTACAAAGGTGTCATCCACATATCTGACCCAGAGTTTGGGTTGAATTTGCGGGAAGACTGTTTGTTCTAATCTTTGCATTACCGCTTCTGCTATGAGTCCAGAGATGGGTGAGCCCATGGGTGTGCCGTTGATTTGTTCATATATTTGGTTGTTGAATGTGAAGTGTGTTGTGAGGCACAAGTCCAGTAGTTTGAGTATGCCGTCTTTGTTGATAGGTTCCCCGTCTTGTTGTCTGTTCTGTATGTCCAGCGGGTTGGCTATTGTTTCTCTGGCTAGAGTTTTGTCGTTAGAGGTGAACAGTGCCGTTACATCGAATGAGACCACGGTTTCTTCCTTGTCTATGTGTATATTTCTGATGATGTCCAAGAATTCCTGTGTTGATTGTATAGAGTGTCTGGATCCGCTGATCAGGTGTTTCAGTTTCTGCTGTAGTTCTTTAGCCAGTTTGTGTGATGGTGTCCCTGGTAGTGATACTATGGGTCTGAGTGGGATGTCTGGTTTGTGCACTTTAGGTAGTCCATAGAATCTGGGGGTGTTGTTGCTTTCAGGTTTCAGTCTCTGTAGGTCAGACCTGGTTATCTGTCCGTTTTTTTTGTAGGTTCCTCAGTGTGTTGTTTATCCTATTGGTGAGCTGTGGGGTGGGGTCAAACTCCCTCTTTTGGTAGGTGTTGGTATCTGCAAGTAGTTGTTGCACTTTCTGGATGTACTCTGCTTTGTCCAGGATGACCGTCATTCTGCCTTTGTCTGCTGATAGTATGATTATGTTCTTATCGTTTCTTAGTGCTTTTAGTGCTTCCCTCTCCTTGGTGTTGAGGTTATGTGTTTGTCTTTTCCTTGTTATCAGGGGTACAATACTTTGCCTCACTGTTTGTTGTGTCTCTTCTGTCTTTCTATTGTTCCTGAGTGTGCATTCTAGTACTGCTAGGAAGTCTGCTGTCTTGGCATCCCTGTGATTGTAGTTGAGTCCCTTGGGCAGTATTGTTCTTTCCGTGTCTGTGAGCTGTCTGTGGGAGAGGTTTTTAACCCAGGTGTGTGTTGTGGTGTCCTCTTCGTTGTGTGTTAGTTTGGCCATTTTTTCTTTTAGTGCCGTTTTTTTGCGGTGTGTGGTCCTGTTCTGTCCTATGGTGACGGCCTGTTCTATGGTCCGAGTCCATTCCTGATTAGTGGTTTTTGAAATTAACGACTTTTGGCGCGCAATTTCATGTCTGTATCTGTGAAGTCTGTTGTGAGCGTCTGTAATCATTACCTGGATCATCCTGAATCCGTTCTGTTTGGCTGTGTCCCTGGCTTGTGGATTGTTGACTGGTGGTCTGTATCTGACACATGGTGGAAGGATTCGATTCTTTCGGCATTCATGCAGGAACCGGAGTTGTTTGTATGTGGCGCTTAGGCGGTTAGTGCAGGATTCCCATTTCCTGGCTTGTCTTAGCGTCTCTCGCCCATAGGTGTTCAAAGTTTGTGAGAAGATTTGTAGCTCGGGTGCTCGTTGTTGTGGTTCTGTTCGCCGAGCTGGGAATTTGTGTTGCAGATGTTTCATCCCCTGTCTAGGTGACATCCTCAGTGCTTGGGAGCCAGACTATTGCGACCACTAGCACACAAACCAACAGCCACTCGCAGAAAACAACTCACCAGAACGAAGGACCCGATACCCAGCATGAGCAAAACCAACGTAGTGTACAAAATCCCATGCAAGGACTGCACAAAACACTACATAGGACAAACAGGAAGACAGCTAACGATCCGCATCCATGAACACCAACTAGCCACGAAACGACACGACCAGCTATCCTTAGTAGCCACACATGCAGATGACAAGCAACATGAATTCGACTGGGACAACATTACTATTATAGGACAAGCCAAACAGAGAACAGCCAGGGAATTCCTAGAGGCACAGCACTCATCCACAGATTCAATCAATAAGCACATTGACCTGGACCCAATATACCGGCCACTGCAGCGGACAGCTGGAACTGACAACTGGAAGCGGCAGGTACAAATCACTATAAATACCGGAGGAAAGATCACAGAACGCTTCACAGGAGGCTCCCAAGCACTGAGGATGTCACGTAGACAGGGGGCGAAATGTCTGCAGCACAAATTCCCAGCTCGGCGAACAGAACCACCACAACTAAGCATGTCCCAGTCAATATAAGGGAACCTGTTTTTATGTTCCTACTGTGCTATCAAATGACTCTTAAAATCACCAGTGTGTTTCCTTTGATGTACAATCCCTCCATGAGCATTCATATTATCATGACTGACCACAACATCCTCTTTCTTTCCTAGTCCCACCTACCATTAGCATGAACATGGCTGGAATCCACAGCAACATCCCCCATGTCCCTCCGTAACTGCTCCAGCTGCTCCTCTTTCTTCTTCACCTCTGCCTCAGCCTGGAACACAGCAGAACAACATGGATGAAGCAGGCTGAGCAAGGGGGCCAGAGTGAAGGTACTGGGTCCTGTTCTCTCTGTCGAACAAT
Source organism: Chiloscyllium plagiosum (assembly GCF_037043375.1). Classification (NCBI taxonomy): domain Eukaryota; kingdom Metazoa; phylum Chordata; class Chondrichthyes; order Orectolobiformes; family Hemiscylliidae; genus Chiloscyllium; species Chiloscyllium plagiosum. The sequence goes on from NW_028270148.1 coordinate 912,958, forward strand.
GCACTCACCAGATCCTGTCGCAGTCTCTCATAATGTGGTCGATATTCACTGTGGGGAGATGAACAGAGTTTAAATAACTAGTATCACAATCTGTCACCTAACAGCATTAAACCAGAGTCTCCCCTCAGTGCGTACACACACAAACAACCCCCTGTACATCTCTCATGCACAGACACCCTCTTGATCTTAAGTCATAACATCATTTCCCCATTAACCATCACATAAAGACAGTCCTTGTAACCCAGGTCAGTGGCAGCTCCGGGGATACACCCTCAGCTGAAGGTTTTCCAGGCTGAGACACCCAGATACCCAGGCCCAACTTTGCACTGGGTTTAGGACCCCCATCCCTGTGAGTAAGGTTACTGCTTCTTCTCAATCACATCAACACCCAACCAAATATCATCTCTGTGCTCACGTTTCATACTCAGCCGCAGCATCAGCGACCTGCTGGAGAAAGCCATCCATCCCAGTGCCATCCACTGCGGAAACGCCAACCACCTGACAGAAACAACAAGAGTTAGAGAACAGCCAAGAGGACAAATGTCAGTCCACCCTTGTCTTCCTGTACCTCCACCGACACCCCATTTTCTGGTGTAACCACATACCAACACAATATTCAACAAAGAGGGGAGAGAGGGGTTTAATGCAGAGTCTGATCCCACCCCAATGAAATTGTCAGCAAAGCAGATTGGACAGCAGAGAATTGTATCATGTCTCCTCTCTTTACTTCAGTACTGCTCATTATCAATGGAATGTAACAGACTACATGGTGGCCATTTGGCCCACCATGACTATTCCAGCTCCTTGAGTGTGCTTTGCAATTAGTGCAACTCTCAAGTACGAGAGGTGGGAAGAGTAGGCTATACACAGCCCGACAGGCCTAACCTGCCATTCACCATAATCACGACTGACCTCAGGCTTCAACTCCACATTACTGCCCACTCCCTAAGTCATCTCATTTCCAAGACCCAACAATCTGTCTAAAACCTCACCTAGGAACATAATCAATTATACAGCATCCACTGCGATCCCTATACCTCACCTCACGGGGTGCAGCCACAAAATCTGCTTCAGCTGGCACATTCACAATTGTAACTAACCCAGTTTCTTGCTCCAGTAATTAACAGAAGATTGGAAAACTGCTAATGTAATATCTTTATTTAAAAAGAGACAAAAAACAGGTAATTATAGGCTAGTTAGTTTAGCACAAAGAACAGTACAGCATAGATCCGGCCCTTGGGCCCACCAAAACTGCAGAGAGATATGATGCTTTTCTCAACTAAAAAACATTTTCCCTCTCCACACTCCATTTTCCCTGTCGACTCATGTATCTGTCAAGATGCCTTAGATGTTCTGGATCTGCCTCCATCTCTCCTATCAGCACATTCCAGGCACTGAACACCCTCTGTGTAAAACCTATTCCCTTTTACCCCAAACCGATGTCTCCTGGGTTGATATTTCTACCCTGGAGAAAAGACTTTGACTATCCACTCTATCCATGCTTCTCTCAGTTGTGTAAGCTTTTATCAGATTGTTTCTCATCCTTCAACGTTCAAGTGAAAACAAACCAAGTTTGTCCAATCTCTCCTTATCGTTAATACCCTTCAAACCTGGTAACATCCTGGTAAACTGTTCCTGTATTCTCTACAAAACCTCCACATCTGTTGCGGGGAAACGTAAATGTTAATTGCAAAGGAAGCAAAAGCACAACATTTGGAAACCCATAATAAATTCAAGCAGCGTCAGCAAAGGTTTAAGAAAGGCAATAATGCCTGACAAATGTATTACAGATTTCTGAGGTATCAAGGAGAGATAAAGGGTTTCAGTCAATGTAATATATTTAGTTTCTCAAAGATGTTTTATATGATACTGCAAATAAGGTGACTTAATGAGATAAGAACCCATGGTGTTGGCATAGTGCATTAGAATAGATTGAGGAACAAAAACAGAAATTGCTGGAAAAGCTCAGCAGGTCAGGAGAGAAATCAGAGTTAACCTTTCAGGTTGACTGACCCTTCCTCAGAACACAATAGATTACATCAAAAAGGTGCAATGCTGGAAAAGCCCATCCAGTCAGGCAGCATCCGAGGAGGAGGGTCAACATTTCAAGCATAAGCTCTTCATCAGGAATGTGAAGACTCTCCTGCTCCTCGGATGCAGCCTGACCAGCTGTGCTTTTCCAGCACCACACTTTTTGACTCTGATCTCCAGCATCTGCAGTCCTCACTTTCTCCTATACAACAGATTGAGGATTGGTTAACTAATAGAAGTCAAAGAATTGGAAATGGGGTGGGGGGGGGGGGGGGGGCATTTTCAAAAGGCAGCCTGTAACTATTAGTCATGAAAGGACACTTTGCTTGGAGCAGCAGTGGGACCCGGGCAGCAGCAGGTCTGTTTCACTATAATCTGTAACTTTATGGTTTGACATATTCCTCACATTACCATGATCAAGTCAGGGTCAGTCCTTTTCTTCAACAAGTGCACAAGGTGGGGCATAGACTCTAAACATGCAAGGCCGACATAGTGAAGCTACAAAACAAACCACTACACAGGCTAAACAGCAAAGGCAGGAAGTTACAGAAATAGGGAAATAATCCCAGAACAATGGATCAGATCAAAGACCTGTCACATCTAGTTATGACGGTTGCATTTCATGGAGGAGCATGCTCAAGGTGTTGAACTGCCTTTTCCTGCTCCTAGTCCTTACCTACCTACCTAACCCTGATTGATGGTCAATAATTCAGTGACCTACTGGAAGAGTAAACTCCATGATCATCCCATCCTTAATAATGGTGTAGGCCCTGCACAATACAGAAGGTAAAACTAAAGCATTTCCATCCAGCTTTAACCAGAAATATAAAGTGAGTGACCTATTTTGGCTTCCCAGTATCACAGACACCAGTTTCCAGCCAACGCGATATGCACTGCATGATATATAAAAAAAAGACAGTTGAAGGCACAGGGTACTGAAAAGCCTGTGGATCCCAAAAATATTCAGGTAATAATACAAACAATTTGAGCTTCAGAACTAGCCACATCCCTAGAAAAGCTGCTTCACTGTATCTTTAGGAACGGCATTTACCTGGCAATATGAAAAACTGCCCATTTATGTTCTGTACAAAAAGCTGAACAAATTCAATCTATCTAATTCGCATCCTATTAGTCAAAGTTTGAACATCAGTAAGTGATGGACGGTGTGGATGGTGGGCATTGCTGGCTGGCCAGCATTTATTACTCCTCTCTCGTTGTCCTTGAGAATTTGGGGGTGAGCTGCCTTCTTGAACCACTGCAGTCCACCTACTGTGGGGTTGACCCACAATGCCATTAGGGAGGGAACTCCAAGAGTTTGGCCCAGAGACAGTAAAGGCAAATTATTTCCAAGTCAGGATAGTGAGTGGCTTGGAGGGGAGCTTGCATGTGGTGGTGTCCCCATGTATCTGCTCTCCTGTCCTTCCAGATCAAAGCAGTTGTGGGTTTGGAAGGTGCTAAAGATGTTTGGTGAGTTTCTGCAGTGCGTCTTGTAGACAGTACACACTGTTGCCGTTACTGTGCGTCAGTGAGGGAGAGAGTGGGTGTGTGTGGATTTGGTGCAGGCTGCTTCATCCTGGACGGTGCCAAGCTTCTTGAGTGTTGTTGGAGCTACCCCCATTCAGGTAAGTTTGGGAGTATCCCAACACACTCCTGACTTGCGCCTTGTAGCTGGTGGACAGGCTTTGGCGAGTCAGGAGGTGAGTTACTCCCTGCAATATCCCTAGTGTCTGACCTGTTCTTGGAGCCACTGTGTTTATGTGGTGAGTCCAGTTGAGTTTCTGACCAAGGAGTTACTATTGTTTTGGATTCTCTTGGCTCTTATGCTGTTTAGCACAGACAGTCCTGTTTGGTGGCTTCGCCATGTTGACACCATATCTTCAGGTACACCTGGTGTTGCTCCTCCTGCACCCTCCATTGCACCAGGGTCAATCTCCCGGCCTGATAGTAATGGTTGACTAGGGGATATTCTGAGTTATAAAGTTATAGATTAACTAGTGTACAATTCTGCTGCTTTTAATGGCCCATAGCACAAATGGATGCCCAGATTTGAGTTGCTAGATCTGTTTGTAATCTGTCCCATTTAGCACAGTGACAGTGCCACATAATACAACAGATGGTATCCTCAATGTGAACAGAGGAGTGACATTATGGAGGCCTGAACTCACGGGGAAACTTTGTGAAACTCTCCACCGGCTTGAATGATGCCAACCACCCTCTTAATTACCAATTTATATTTAGGGACATAGACTTTGGGTTTCCTTTTGTTGGCTGATGTTCTCATATTCTCTCTGCCCTTCAGCTCTCTGTTCTTTTCTGTATGCATCGCGGCTCATGACTATCATGAACCCAACAGTTATGATAAGTTAGTTCTAGAGAATGACGAGAAAACAGAGAGTCTGAACATAACTTCCAATTGACATGAAGTGAGACAGAATAAAATTGGAGATAAGGAGGGTATAACGGAGAAGGATTCAGGGTGTGCTCGAATTTGCAGGCAATTTACCCGGAGCTGACTGTAGAACTCATCCAGGACAAGACTCATGGAACGGGTCAGATTACTGGCAAAAGTCGTCTCCTGGTTCAGTGCATCCTGAAAAGTTTCAAAATCTTTCATCCACTCCACGGCAAAGGAATGATCAACAATATCAATCTAAAGTCACAGGAACAAGGTAATGATCAGTGTACAGTCAAAGCAACTGGGTAATGTCCGTGTAAAATCACAGCAACAAGGTAACGATCAGAGTATAGAAACAAGGTAATGATCAGCGTCCAGTCACAGGAACAGGATAATGATCACAGGACAGTCACAGGAACAGGATAATGAGCAGTATCCAGTCACAGGAGCAGGGTAATGATCACAGGAACAGGGTAATGAGCAGCATCCAGTCACAGGAACACGGTAACGATCACAGGACAGTCACAGGAATACGGTAATGATCACAGGACAGTCACAGGAACAGGATAACGAACAGCGTCCAGACACAGGAACAGGGTAATGATCACAGGAACAGGGTAATGAACAGCGTCCAGTCACAGGAACATGGTAACAATCACAGGACAGTCACAGGAACATGGTATCGATCATAGGACAGTCACAGGAATACGGTAATGACCACAGGACAGTCACAGGAACTGGGTAATGATCAGTGTCCAGTCACAGGAACAGGGGAATGATCACAGGACAGTCACAGGAACAGGGTAATGATCAGCGTCCAGTCACAGGAACAGGGTAATGATCACAGGACAGTCACAGGAACAGGGGAATGATCAGCGTCCAGACACAGGAATAGGATAATGATCACAGGACAGTCACAGGAACAGGATAATGAGCAGTATCCAGTCACAGGAGCAGGGTAATGATCACAGGAACAGGGTAATGAGCAGCGTTCAGTCACAGGAACACGGTAACGATCACAGGACAGTCACAGGAACAGGATAATGATCACAGGACAGTCACAGGAACAGGTTAACGAACAGCGTCCAGACACAGGAACAGGATAATGGTCACAGGAACAGGATAATGAGCAGTATTCAGTCACAGGAGCAGGGTAATGATCACAGGAACAGGGTAATGAGCAGTGTTCAGTCACAGGAACACGGTAACGATCACAGGACAGTCACAGGAATACGGTAATGATCAGTGCACAGTCACAGGAACATGGTAATGATCACAGGACAGTCACAGGAACTGGGTAATGATCAGTGTCCAGTCACAGGAACCGGGTAATGATCAGTGTCCAGTCACAGGAACCGGGGAATGAGCAGTGTCCAGTCACAGGAACTGGGTAATGATCAGTGTCCAGTCACAGGAACCGGGGAATGAGCAGTGTCCAGTCACAGGAACAGGTTAATGATCAGTGTACAGTCACAGGAACAGGGTAATGATCAGTGTCCAGTCACAGGAACAGGGTAATGATCAGTGCACAGTCACAGGAACCGGGTAATGATCAGTGTCCAGTCACAGGAACCGGGGAATGAGCAGTGTCCAGTCACAGGAACTGGGTAATGATCAGTGTCCAGTCACAGGAACCGAGGAATGAGCAGTGTCCAGTCACAGGAACAGGGTAATGAACAGTGTCCAGTCACAGGAACAGGGGAATGATCAGTATACAGTCACAGGAACAGGGTAATGATCAGTGTCCAGTCACAGGAACCGGGGAATGAGCAGTGTCCAGTCACAGGAACTGGGTAATGATCAGTGTCCAGTCACAGGAACCGGGGAATGAGCAGTGTCCAGTCACAGGAACAGGGTAATGAACAGTGTCCAGTCACAGGAACAGGGGAATGATCAGTATACAGTCACAGGAACAGGGTAGTGAACAGTGTGCAGTCACAGGAACAGGGGAATGAGCAGTGTCCAGTCACAGGAACCGGGAAATGAGCAGTGTCCAGTCACAGGAACAGGGGAATGATCAGTGTCCAGTCACAGGAACAGGTTAATGATCAGTGTACAGTCACAGGAACAGGGTAATGATCAGTGTCCAGTCACAGGAACAGGGTAATGATCAGTGCACAGTCACGGGAACAGGGTAAAGAAGTGTCCAGTCACAGGAACTGGGTAATGATCAGTGTCCAGTCACAGTAACAGAGGAATGATCAGTGTACAGTCACAGGAACAGTGGAATGATCAGTGTCCAGTCACAGGAACAGGGGAATGATCAGTGTCCAGTCACAGGAACAGGGTAATGATCAGTGTACAGTCACAGGAACCGGGTAATGATCAGTGCACAGTCACAGGAACCGGGTAATGATCAGTGCACAGTCACAGGAACAGGGTAAAGAACAGTGTTCAGTCACAGGAACAGGGGATTGATCAGTGTCCAGTCACAGTAACTGGGTAATGATCAGTGTCCAGTCACAGTAACTGGGTAATGAGCAGGGTCCAGCCACAGAAACAGGGTAATGATCAGTGTACAGTCACAGTTACAGGGTAATGAACAGTGTCCAGTCACAGGAACAGGGTAATGATCAGTGCACAGTCACAGGAACAGGGTAATGATCAGTGTCCAGTCACAGTAACAGGGTAATGAACAGTGTCCAGTCACAGGAACAGGGGAATGATCAGTATACAGTCACAGGAACAGGGTAGTGAACAGTGTCCAGTCACAGGAACAGGGGAATGAGCAGTGTCCAGTCACAGGAACCGGGAAATGAGCAGTGTCCAGTCACAGGAACAGGGGAATGATCAGTGTCAAGTCACAGGAACAGGTTAATGATCAGTGTACAGTCACAGGAACAGGGTAATGATCAGTGTCCAGTCACAGGAACAGGGTAATGATCAGTGCACAGTCACAGGAACCGGGTAATGATCAGTGTCCAGTCACAGGAACCGGGGAATGAGCAGTGTCCAGTCACAGGAACTGGGTAATGATCAGTGTCCAGTCACAGGAACCGGGGAATGAGCAGTGTCCAGTCACAGGAACAGGGTAATGAACAGTGTCCAGTCACAGGAACAGGGGAATGATCAGTATACAGTCACAGGAACAGGGTAATGATCAGTGTCCAGTCACAGGAACCGGGGAATGAGCAGTGTCCAGTCACAGGAACTGGGTAATGATCAGTGTCCAGTCACAGGAACCGGGGAATGAGCAGTGTCCAGTCACAGGAACAGGGTAATGAACAGTGTCCAGTCACAGGAACAGGGGAATGATCAGTATACAGTCACAGGAACAGGGTAGTGAACAGTGTCCAGTCACAGGAACAGGGGAATGAGCAGTGTCCAGTCACAGGAACCGGGAAATGAGCAGTGTCCAGTCACAGGAACAGGGGAATGATCAGTGTCCAGTCACAGGAACAGGGGAATGATCAGTGTACAGTCACAGGAACAGGGTAATGATCAGTGCACAGTCACGGGAACAGGGTAAAGAAGTGTCCAGTCACAGGAACTGGGTAATGATCAGTGTCCAGTCACAGTAACAGAGGAATGATCAGTGTACAGTCACAGGAACAGTGGAATGATCAGTGTCCAGTCACAGGAACAGGGGAATGATCAGTGTCCAGTCACAGGAACAGGGTAATGATCAGTGTACAGTCACAGGAACCGGGTAATGATCAGTGCACAGTCACAGGAACCGGGTAATGATCAGTGCACAGTCACAGGAACAGGGTAAAGAACAGTGTTCAGTCACAGGAACAGGGGATTGATCAGTGTCCAGTCACAGTAACTGGGTAATGATCAGTGTCCAGTCACAGTAACTGGGTAATGAGCAGGGTCCAGCCACAGAAACAGGGTAATGATCAGTGTACAGTCACAGTTACAGGGTAATGAACAGTGTCCAGTCACAGGAACAGGGTAATGATCAGTGCACAGTCACAGGAACTGGGTAATGATCAGTGTCCAGTCACAGTAACAGGGTAATGATCAGTGTCCAGTCACAGGAACCGGGTAATGATCAGTGCACAGTCACAGGAACAGGGTAATGATCAGTGCACAGTCACAGGAACAGGGTAATGATCAGTGCACAGTCACAGGAACCGGGTAATGATCAGTGCACAGTCACAGGAACCGGGTAATGATCAGTGCACAGTCACAGGAACAGGGTAAAGAACAGTGTTCAGTCACAGGAACAGGGGATTGATCAGTGTCCAGTCACAGTAACTGGGTAATGATCAGTGTCCAGTCACAGTAACTGGGTAATGAGCAGGGTCCAGCCACAGAAACAGGGTAATGATCAGTGTACAGTCACAGTTACAGGGTAATGAACAGTGTCCAGTCACAGGAACAGGGTAATGATCAGTGCACAGTCACAGGAACAGGGTAATGATCAGTGTCCAGTCACAGGAACCGGGTAATGATCAGTGTCCAGTCACAGGAACCGGGGAATGATCAGTGTCCAGTCACAGGAACCGGGTAATGATCAGTGTCCAGTCACAGGAACAGGGTAATGATCAGTGCACAGTCACAGGAACAGGGTAATGATCAGTGCACAGTCACAGGAACAGGGTAATGATCAGTGCACAGTCACAGGAACAGGGTAATGATCAGTGCACAGTCACAGGAACCGGGTAATGATCAGTGCACAGTCACAGGAACAGGGTAATGATCAGTGCACAGTCACAGGAACAGGGTAATGATCAGTGCACAGTCACAGGAACAGGGTAATGATCAGTGCACAGTCACAGGAACAGGGTAATGATCAGTGCACAGTCACAGGAACAGGGTAATGATCAGTGCACAGTCACAGGAACAGGGTAATGATCAGTGCACAGTCACAGGAACAGGGTAATGATCAGTGCACAGTCACAGGAACAGGGTAATGATCAGTGTAAATGTCACAGGTGCAAGGTCATGATCAGTGTACAGTCACAGCAACTGGATATCTCCTGCATTAAAAAAGACCAGGAGGCTCCAGGCATAACAAACCGCTTGTTCAGATGTTAATTTTCCCACTCATCACATTTCCAACAACTGCATGCAGTGGCTACACAGCTCCCTCCCCTTACATCACTCCCGAATCCAATCTCCACATGACGATCACTGCTTAACCTGTCCTCACCCATACCCTGAACTTTTCTCCATATCCTTTCAGCTCATTTTTTTCAAAAACCACTCATATCCTCAACCCCAATTAACATTTTGCATGTCTGTCAAGTATTTCTCTGCACTGTCCCATACGTTTCTACTTACCGGAAAGGTTAGATGCACAGTGAAACTCAACTTGTGTTATCCCAACAAATATTCCCAGGACAAGAACAGAACTGTTCAGGTATACCTGTAAAGCTCCCTCAACACTGTAACTATCCCCGCGCAGTACTGTTTGATAGGCAAAGAGTAAAGTTCTGTCTACTCTTTTAAAGTCAAAGTAAAACTACCTTGACACTGGCCCCATTCCCAGGGACAGCACGTGGTTAGACAGATAAGAACCAGGAGCAGGAGTTCACAATTCAGCCCCTCGAGCCACAGATTCACAACCCTTTGGAAGTCATTCTTCCTCATCTCTGTTTTAAATCTGCCACCCTTTCTCCTCAAACTATGACCTCACATTCTAGGTTACCCCATGCATCCTCTCAATGTCTACTTTGTCAATCTCCTTCAGATATAGGTCTCAGTTAGATTTTGTTTCATTATTCTAAACTCCAGCAAGAATAGTCCTAAAATGCTGACTTTCTGCCCAAAGCAAACCCCTCCTCTCTGGAATTAATCGAGTGAACTCCTCTGACTTGTCTCCAACGCAATTACATCCCTCCCCAAGAAAGGTGACCAGAGTTGTAAGCAATACTCCAGCCGGCTGGATAATTGAAGGGACATTTCCCCAGTTTTATTCTTTAAGCAATAAATAACAAACCCCCTGCTGCCTTCCTTATTACCAGCTGTATCTGCATAATAGTTCTCTCTGATTAACATA